>NC_133656.1:231431675-231575013 GCF_009905375.1 Apium graveolens | reverse complement strand
GGCTGCACTTGATCTTGTTTCTCTACCCAAAAGTGTAGCAAAGAATATACCTGGCCGCAGAAACCACTAGGATGCCCTGAAAAGTATTCATCAATGTTAGGTCTTACTAACATAAGCTAAATAAAGTTTTAATAAAAATATTATTCATATTGGAGAAAAAAGAAAAAGCGGATAAAGCCCTACAATAGAGTGCTAGGCTATAAAAAGACTCAAAGAATAAGAACGTGCACCAAACAAGAAACCAGGTATTAAAGGAGAATTTAAATTTAGTATATCCATTTTTACTTCTCTAAGAATATACAAAACAAAGATAAGGGCTGAGATGGAATATCATTTATTAACAGCCTATGATTTTCTCAAACATATGTAACATTCCATATCACAGACAAGAAAACATTTACAAAATTTGCATGAGGATACATAAAAGTATGCATAAGTTTAAGAAGATCAGAAACTAAAGTGGTGGCAGTATATAGCCTGACCATTGCGATGAACTACACATACATTGGTATCTTGTAAATCTGCAGGTAAGGCTGCTACATTTCATTACATACTAATTGAATATTTGAATATTCGTCTAAACTCGAATCAAATACGTTACTGTGGAATTAAGAATATAGCATAAGAACTTTCAAAATCATGCTTACAGATAACAGTCTAAAATACTGTACGAAAGCAAATTCTAATACTCAATTTGATTCGATGAAACTAGGTCCCGCAAATTCTTATAAAGTAATGAATCGCTCATCCAATTATATGCCATATAAATCACTAAAAGCAAATAACAACATACATACATAAACAAAACACATCTAAATCGTGCAATAAATTAATTGACGATATCAAATTAAAACGCAATTACTATACAACAGAATTCATAAATCATACAAGTATAAACACATAGTATAACAACTTTCGAAACCATGCTTAACTAGACAACACAATTCACAATCAAAACGCGCAGGCAACCTACAATCGAAAATCGAATTAAATGATTACGGCTAATAAAGTAAAACAAAAATCAATAAAAAACAAACCGCATCGAATTACATACCAAATCAAATCACTCAAACAGATTGAAATTGTATAATGAAATCAATAAAACAATCAGACAATTAAAGCTCTAAATTAATTAGAAAAAAACAAACAAAATATAATAAACTTTGATAGTATCAATAAAAATAAAGAGAAAATGGAAAATGATACCTGAGTGAGAAATGAATGTAAGTATAGGTGTATGTATAGAAGATAGATGTTAAGGGGGCTGGCTGGCTGGCTGGCTGGCTAGGGTTAATATAAAACGCAGGAAATATTGGGGTGAAATGGAGATGGGTTGGGTTAAGTTAGTTGGTTGTGGTGTTTGTGTTTCGCACGTGACTTGCACGTGTTTGACGGTTAGTAACAGATGCCGTTAATGTATGGGATTAGTTATGGTAGTTCCAGGCTTCCGGTTCGGTGATAGATATATGGTTCTTGTGGATAAAAATATCGTACAGCCCTGCATTAATTGATTACTTTTTTTTTAGCAAAATGGAGAGTTTTATTAAATAGAATCGCTTGAAATACAATGCTTCACCATGGTTGGAATATGTGACATACGAGCAAACTATTCGCAGAACGTTTAATAAAATACAATTCCAAATTGTTTGAATCTTTAATCAGCCTCCTGCAATTTTTGATAATACGACCAAACCGAGATCGCATATGTACTGAATTTCTAATTCTCTGGATCGCAACTAGACAATCTGATTCCACTATACTCCTCTCCCATCCCATCTCTTTCGGCCAGCTCAAGGCTTCCTTAATTGTAACCGCTTCTGCCATACTAGGTTGCATAAGCTCATTGATCAGCTTAGAATTAGCACGGATGAGCCCTCCTGTATGATCTCTGGCAATAATTCCCATTCTTGTGGCATTCATATCCTAAAAAATGACTGCATCTACTGTGATATTCACTTTGTGCTGATGCGGTTTAAATCAGACCCATCCCCAATAAACGAAGGTTGAACGAAGGTTGAAGAGGGACCGTGTAAAACCTGTGTTGGGCCATCTTCCATTGTGAAATATATTCTTTAGTAGTTGCAATTAAGCGTTCTGGTGTAGAAAATTTCTTATTCCAAACCACATCATTCATATGCCTCCTGTCCAACAGATCTTAGCCATTTGAGCTCTTCTATCCATTGACTCTGTTAACACTCTATGCTCAAACCATCTTGTGAAATCCCAGTTCAAGTCACATATCGCAGATGGTTGTAAAATTTCCCAACAACGACCTGCAAAAGGACAATGAATGAAAATATGATCTATACTTTCTCTATCATACTTACAGACTTCGCATTGGTCATCAACTTGCACTCTCTTCTGGTGGAGCTGGGTTTTAGTAGGCAAACACTGCGTCAACGCTCTCCATAATAAATTTAAAGCTTTTTGTGGAGCTTTAATTTTCCATAATGATTTCCAGATACCTTTATTGCCATTTGCCACCATTATCCCATGCACCATTCTGAAATTGCAATAAGTTGTAAGCACTATTCACCGTATACTGGCCAGTTATGTCATGCTCCCATTGCAGAATATCATTGTTCAAATCTTCTTCAGATATAACTTCCCAATCCCAAGTACGAGTACATGTGCACATCAAGGAGTTTACCTTTTGATTAGTAATTAATGGTGATGTGGTTGTAACAAAGGCATCTTCCTTTCTTCCCAACCAAGACTTACCAACGATATTAATAGAATTCACAGTTCCAACTCTCCACCTTGACCCAGTAAGAATTACATTTCTTGCTTCTAACAGATTACGCCATATAAAACTCGGACTACCACCTAGCTTGGCTTAAAAAAAGACGTATTTTTGAAGTATCTTGCCTTATAAATGTTAGAAAAAATGGATTTTAGATCATAATTTTTATTATGTTCTTGATGATAATCCTAAAATCTAATGATTGGAAGTTGTTCCATGATATGTGAACTTAAACTTTTATATATGGATCTAAGTATTTTCTTAGTGAAATCCATAGAGAAACTTGAAATGGAGAATGCGTAATTTGTCCCACATTGAAAATAAATAAAGTGGTGATTTTATTTATTTGTGATTTAATTTTTTAATCAGAATTAATTTATCAGTCGGGCCGGGTTATTGTTTCTATTGTGCTTGGTCACTTTGTAAGTGGGCTGAGTCAGATTCAATGAATCTGGACATGTAACTGATAATATATATTCATAATTGAAAATATTAAAACTGATTTAATGTGTGGATTAAATACAAAAGCTGTTACACTTAAATAAGCAGTTTTGATTTCTGATATTAAAGTCTATTAATGTTAAGGTGGTCAGTTACACTTAGACTCTACTATAAATATAGGCCTAAGTTGTTGATGAAAAAATCACACCTACATTCTTTTCTTCTCTCTGCTTTCTCTTCTCTCCCAAACACTATTCTGTGAGCTGCTGATTTTTCCGGCGACTGAGGTGCTAGTCGGAGTTGGATTTGTTGTTGTTGTGAACATCAAGTCCTGAGTTGTTTTATCCTGGAGGAGGCATTGCAAGCAACCCAACGCAGCAGGTGGGGGCAATTATCTCTTCAAGAGCAGTCAGGGTTTCGAGCAAAGCCTAGCAACTCAGCTGATTATTTTCTTGTTGCATTGTACATGTTGGCTACCACCGCTTTTGTGTTTATTTTCATTGTGTTAAAGTTATGGTTACTGGTACACTTTATGTTCTTTCTTCGTTCTTACAGTTACTGATATGCATGTTATTTACCTACATGTTTTGTTTCGTTAATTGCTATCTTGGCCTTGGCTTGTTAAATATGATATATAACTGCCTCTATGTTGCTGTAATAGTCGTTATTTCCAACATTCTTGAAGAGATAATTGGTTATATATTATTTAGCATAATGGTTAGCGAAACTGAGGTTCCTGTTGGTGGTGGTAGTTCTGGTGCATCTGCTGGGGTCATTGATTGGACCACTTATAGTTTTCCACAAGACGTTGAATTGACTGGCTTGCCATAGAAATTCAATGGTGGCATCGACTTTTCTCGCTGGCAGAAAAGGATGAAGTTGTGGTTGACTGTAAAGGGTTTATGGTCGGCTGTGGAGTTTGAGAAACCGGTTGTGGATCAAGAAAAGGCTGACACAGTTAAGGCTTCTGCGAAGTGGGCTGAGAAGGATGGGGTTGTTATGGCGGCCATTTTGGCTGCTCTAACGAACACCTTGTTTGATGTTTATTCTTCTAATGCCTACTCCGCAAAACTCTTATGGGAGAAGCTGGACCAGACACATAATATTGACTCACAAGGTCTGGAAAAGTATTATGTGGCTAGGTTCCTTGAATTCAAGCTGGTGGACAATAAGTCCATGAATGAGCAAGTGCATGAGTTCGAGATGATAGTGCATGCATTGAAGGAGTCTGGAATGGACCTCCCTGAGAAGTTCAAGGTTATGAGCGTGATTGAAAAGCTCCCGCAGTCTAGGGAAAATTTTTCTCTCCCTAAAAAGACAGAAAGGAGAGATCACCTGGACCAACCTTATGCTGGACATCTCGGTCCAAGAACAACACAAGTCCAAAAAAGGACATATGATGCTAACTGAGCACGGTACCTCGAAGGTAAACGTAGCAACTGTAGGACAGAAAAGGAAGGATGTTGCTAAGAAAGTTAATAGTAATAAACCTAAGAGTGACAAGGACAAGGCCAAGAAACCCAAGGCAAACAAACCATGCTGGTCTTGTGGGCAGGTTGGACACTGAAGTAAGGACTACCCTACAAAGAAAACAAAGAAAACCGAGGTGGTGGCGCAAGCGAATGTTGTGCTTAGAACCGGAAGTGGGCCCGTAGTGAACAAGGTTGTTGGTGAGGCTACGGCTTCTGAAACCGACGTTGACCGGTATGTATCCTACAACCCTGTAATATTTTCTACCTATCTGTCAAATAAATGGTTGATAAATACTGGAGCTAATGTGCATATTTGTGCTGATATTAGTTTATTTGTATCTTATCAACAGAGTCATAGCTTGACTGTGAAGATGGGGAATGCTAGTGCTGCTCAAGTACATGAAGTTGGAAATGTGGATCTGAAGTTCCCTTCAGGACGTATTCTATCTCTGACTAGAGTGCATCATGTTCCCGACATGCGTAGAAATATAATAAGTGACAGTTGTTTAGTTTCTAGTGGTTTTGAAATTTCTTTCAAATGTAATAAAGTAGTTCTTATTCATACTGGTACATTTTTTGGCAAGGGTTACTTATCAAATGGTTTATTTGTTATTAATGTTGAACCCGTTTTGGGGAATTTGAATAATAATATTATTCCTTCTGTTAACTATATTGAATCCTCGAATATATGGCATGCTAGACTAGGTCACTTAAACTTTGGTGCTCTTAAGAATAAGATGAACTTAGAGTTGATTCCAAAACATACCATAAAAAAGAATTCTAAATGTCAAGTATCTGTGTCTGCTAAAAAAATAAGGAAACCTTTTCATAACATTGTTAGGGATTCAGACTTGTTAGATTTAGTACACACTGATATTTGTGAATTTGGTGGTGTGTTGACTAATGACCAGTTTAGATACTTCATTACTTTTATAGATGATAGTAGTAGATATTTTTATGTTTATTTACTTAGACATAAGGATGAAGCACTTAGGAAATTTATTATATATAAAATTGAAGTAGAAAAACAAACTAGTAAGGTACTTAAACGATTGAGATCTGATAGAGGTGGTGAGTATACGAGTAACGCTTTTAATGAATTTTGTGCAAACAATGGTATAGTTCATGAAGTTACTCCATCATACACACCTGAGTCTAATGGGGTTATTGTGCGAAAGAACAGAACATTTAAAGATATGATTAATAGTATATTTATTAACTCTGGGTTGCCTAAATACATGTGGGGAGAGGCTCTAAATACGGCGTGCCGTATTTTGAATAAAGTCCCTCTGAAACACATGGATAAGACACCCTTGGAGTTATGAAAAGGCAGGATGACTAGTCTTAAGTATCTTCGTGTGTGGGGGTGCCTTGCTAAGGTTCTTGTTCCTGAACACAAGAGAAAGAAACTAGGTCCGAAACTGTTGACTGTATCTTTCTCAGCTATATTGAAACTACTACAGCTATGAGATTTTTGGTATTAAAATCTTACATATATGGTATAGTGGCAAACACGATAGTTGAATTTCGAGATGCTACATTCTTTGAGGATGTCTACCCTATGAAGACTGGAATACCTGAAACGAATTATGAGGAAGATCCTGCTCGCACATCGAGGTCGATTCCTGATCATGTGGAAAATATGATAAATATGGGGGCAGAACCTAGTAGTATCTCTATTCCTAAGGACGTAGAGGAACCAAGGAGAAGTAAGCGTGCAAAGGTAGTTAAGGATTTTGGAAGTGATTTTATCACTTACAATGTCGAGGATGAACCTTTAACTTTCCGACAAGCTATGGATTCTTCGGAGTCTAGGCATTGGAAGGGCGCTGTGAAGAGTGAAATAGACTTTATTATTTCTAATGGAACATGGGAGTTGGTTGATCACCCTCCTGAGTGTTCTACTATCGGGTGAAAATGGGTATTTAAAAGGAAGTTGAACCCTGATGGCTCAATAGATAAGTACAAAGCTAGACTGGTAGCTAAGGGTTTTAAGCAGAAGGAAGGAATTGATTACTTTGATACATACTCTCTGCTTGCAAGGATGGTAACAATTCGAATGCTTATAGCATTGGCTTCCGTCTATGGTCTTATCATCCATCATATGGATGTAAAGACCGCTTTTATTCATGGTGAACTTGAAGAAGAGATTTATATGGACCAGCCTGAGGGATTTGTTGCATCTGACAATAAAAGGAAAGTATGTAAGTTGATCAAGTCCATCTATGGCTTGAAACCAGCTCCCAGGGATTGGCATACAAAGTTTGATGAAACTGTATTGCCGTTCAGTTATATGATTAATGAAAGTGACAAGTGTTTCTACACCAAAGTTAAAGGTAGTTAGTGTGTTATCTTGTGCCTATATGTGGATGACATCTTATTATTTGGAACCAATATTGAGATTATTAACGAGACAAAAGAATTCTTGAAAAGGCATTTTGAAATGAAGGATATTGGCGAGGCTAGTGTGATTCTTGGAATCAAACTGATTCAGTCGGCCGAGGGAATAACCTTGACTCAATCTCATTATATAGAGAAATCTATACTTGAGAAATATGGTTATTCACAGTGTAGAATCGCTAGTACACCCTATGATCCTAAAATTGCCCTTGTCAAGAGTACTTCAGGAGTTCATGTGTCTCAGTTAAGGTATTCTCAAATTATTGGGAGCTTGCAGTATCTTGCTAACTGTATTAGACCAGATATTTCATATTCTGTGTCTAAGTTGGCTAGATATACAAGTTATCCAAACAAAACTCATTGGGATGCCCTTGATAGAGTACTTAGATATCTAAAAGGCACAATGTATCTCAGTTTACACTATAGGAGATTTGTTAGGAATATATGTGCATTAGTTTGATGATATGTTTAACAAAACACTTAAGTAGAAGTTTAGTGTTTGTAGCCTCAACGGATAAGACCACTTTGGCTATTCGTTGATGGTGCAGCTTTACTTAAAAATAAGTCTAGTGTTGTAGCACATTTCAGTCTCTGTATTTAAGATATAATTCTTAGAAGTTGAGAGAAAATATAAGTCATGTTGACTACTAGAAGATATACAAATAGGAAGGCCAATTGTAAATATTTCATGCCTTGTAATTTTGTATAAATGAAGTGGTATCAACGGATATCTTAAAGACCTTCAACGGATGAGAAACAAAGCTTCAACGGATGTCTCTAAAGCTTCAACGGATAGAGCTTCAACTGCTAACACATCAACGGATAAAGCCATCAACGGATGAAGGCTTCAACGGATGTTCTGTTAAATAGCAGTTGATAAGTGGTAGTTGTAACAGCAGACAGAGGCACATGGGTTGACAGAGATAACTGAAATGTGGAAGCCTAATTTCAGGAACATCAGAAAAAGCAGCCGTTCTACTCTAGTACAAAGAGGCAATAGTCAACAAAGTACTTGAGTGATATGGAGAAGAAACAAGTGGAGAACTTATTTTATTATTGTATTTTTATCTTTGTCTTCACTTGTACACTTGGTGATATATAAACCAAGTAGCAGCTAGTAATTAGAAAAGAATTTTTCCAGTGCTGTTTAGAAAAATCTTGAGAGAAAAATTATCTAGTTTGTACTAGGACGCAACTGTGATCAACATCTAGAATCACAGATTTTCTGAAATACCATCTCTGGTGGAATAACAATCCACCAGAAAAGTTTTTAAGGTCTGTTGTGTTCTTTATATTAGTGCTTGAATATATATCTGTCTGTATTAGCTTAAAGCAATTCACACACTTGTTTATCTTGAACACAAAGCCTTTAAAACTGCTCAAAACTTGAAAAAGTTTTGAGATTTACATTCAACCCCCCTTCTGTAAATCTCATTGTTAGTCCACTAGGAATAACAATTGGTATCAGAGCAAGCTCTTGACACACAAAGAGTTTAAAGATCTTGGAAACTAACAAAGATGAGTAAGAAGGATATTGGAGTAAAAATCCCAGTTCTTGACAAAGACAGTTATCACCATTGGAAGGTGAAAATGCACCTTCATCTACTCTCCCAAGATGAAGGTTATGTAAACTGCATTGAAAATGGTCCTCACATTCCCCACAAAGTAGCCACAGTTGCTACGGCCACAATTGCTGTTGGTCAATCCATTCCAAAACCTAGAGTAGAATGGACAATGGAAGACACAGAAGAAGTCCACAAGGATAAGAAGGCTATGAACATTTTGTTTAATGGTCTTGACAAGGATATGTTTGATAATGTGATAAATTGCACAACTGCCAAAGAGGTTTGAGACACAGTTCAGCTACTGTGTGAAGGTACAGAACAAGTAAAAGAAAACAAAATGCAGCTTCTCATTCAACAGTATGAGTATTTTCATTTTGAAGAAAATGAATCTTTAAATGACACATTCAATAGATTCCAAAAGCTGTTGAATGGACTGAAGCTGTATGGTAGAGTGTACCAGGTAAAGGATTCAAATCTTAAATTTTTAAGATCCTTGCAAAAGGAATGGAAACCCATGACTGTCTCCTTGAGAAACTCTCAAGATTATAAGGACTTCACTCTTGAAAGATTATATGGAATCTTGAAGACTTATGAACTAGAGCTTGAACAGGATGAGGTATTGGAGAAGGGAAGAAAGAAAGGAGGTTCAGTTGCCTTGGTAGCTGAAAATGAGAAAAAATGCAGACAAGAAACTGTGAGATCTACATCAAACTCCAAAGATGGCACAAGCAAATCAGAATCAAGCAAGGGTAAGGAACAAGTTGCTGAGAATGAAGACAACTCCATCCAAGATGACTCTGATGGTATTGATGAGCATCTTGCATTTCTGTCCAGAAGATTTGCAAAGATGAAATTTAGGAAAAACACTAGAGCCACTAAACCTCATAAGAACATGGTGGACAAATCCAAGTTCAAGTGTTTCAATTGTGGTATAAGTGGGCACTTTGCAAGTGAGTGCAGAAAGCCAACTTCTGAAAAGAAGAAATTTGACCAAGTAGATTACAAAAAGAAATATTTTGATCTGCTCAAGCAAAAGGAGAGGGCTTTCATTACTCAAGAAAAAGACTGGGCAGCTGATGGAGAAGAAGAGGATGAAGATGTGGAATATGTCAACTTGGCTCTCATGGCTGATTCTGAGGAAAATGAAGTTAGTTCATCAAGCAACCAGGTAATCACTACTGATTTAACACAGCTTACTAAAGAAGAGTGCAATGATGCTTTTAATGACATGTCTACTGAATTGTATCATTTGTGTGTGTCTCTTAAATCTCTTGCTAAAGAAAATAGTAGGATTAAAGAGAACAATCTGTTTTTAAGTAATAGAAATGCTGTGTTAGAAGATAAGTTGATTGACCTAGAGAAAACTAAGCTACATTGTATATCTGTTGAAAATGAACTAGCTGAATCTGTTAAGAAAGTAGAAATACTTTCCAATCAATTAGAGAGAGAGCAAGAGGTGATTAAAGCCTGGAAGACATCTAGGGATGTTGGTGCTCAAATTTCCAAGGTCCAAGGAATTGAATCATTCTGTGAGACTGCCTGGGATAAAAACAAAAAGAAACTGGAATTAATTGATGGGCTGTCAACGGACGTGGAATCAACGGATGATGAAAGTTATCCGTTGAAGGAAGAAAAGGAGCATCCATTGAAGGTTCCTTAATTAAAACAGGCAGATGTTTCTAATAGTGAAAATCTAAAGAAACTCAACAAAAAGTTTGGTTCAACTTTCAAGAACTTTGTCAAAGGAGAAGCAAGCACATCCAAAGATTTCAGTAAGGTGAATATAGGACACATGACCTTAGAACAGTTAAAGAATAGGCTCAAAGTGGTTGAGGATAAAAAGGAAACTAAAAGGAAATCTAATAGAAATGGGAAGGTAGGGGTTAACAAACATAACAATTACACACCTGATAAGTATGCTCCTAGAAAAAGCTGTGTGCATTGTAGTAGTGTTAATCATCTATCTGCTAATTGCAAATCTATTAAGAAAACTCCCATACCTGTACCCTCTTCCATGCCTAACATGTCTGCATCACCTCTGCATGCTATGCCTGTTATGTCTCAACAGAATCCTTATGCACATTTTGCAAACATGCCATATTTTAACAATCCTTATCTTGTTGCATTTAGTATGCCTCAAATGCCATACAATATGCCAATGTGGAATAACATGCTTGCACAATCCATGCCTTATCAAATTCCAACTGTGCTAAATGATTCTGTGACTAACCCTACACCTCAACCAACTACATCTAAGATCAAGGTTGACTCAAAGTTACCTAAGTCTAAAGATGCAGGAGGAATGAAGTCTAGGAGAAAGGCTAACAAGAATGGACCCAAGGAAACTTGGGTACCAAAATCAACTTGATTGATTTTATGGTGTGTAGGGAAAAAGAAGAAATCTATGGTACTTGGACAGTGGCTGTTCAAGACACATGACAGGAGATTTCTCCCTGCTCACTGAGTTTAAGGAGAGAGCTGGCCCTAGCATAACCTTTGGAGATGACAGCAAAGGGTTTACTATGGGATATGGCTTGATTTCAACAGGGAATGTCATCATTGATGAAGTTGCATTAGTTGATGGTCTCAAGCATAACTTACTGAGCATCAGTCAACTATGTGATAGAGGGAATACAATTTCCTTCAATTCAGAAGCCTGTGTTGTCACCAGCAAGAAAGACAACAAAGTGGTTCTAACTGGAGTTAGAAAAGGGAATGTGTACTTAGCTGACTTCAACTCTACAGATGCAGAATCTATTACTTGTCTCTTCAGCAAAGCAAGTTCAGTTGAGAGTTGGCTATGGCACAAGAAGCTATCCCATTTGAATTTCAAGACAATGAATGATCTAGTCAAAAAGGACTTAGTTAGAGGAATTCCTCTAGTTGAATTCTCAAGGGATGGTTTGTGTGATGCTTGTCAGAAAGGCAAACAAAGGAAAGTATCATTCAAAAAGAAGCTTGAAACAACAATTGATGAACCATTACAGCTGCTGCAGATGGATTTGTTTGGACCAGTCAATGTATTGTCAATTGCAAGAAGAAGATATTGCTTAGTGATTGTAGATAATTTCTCAAAGTTTTCATGGGTCTATTTTCTTGGATCAAAGGTTGAAGCAAGTGAAATCATTATCAATCATATCAGGCAAGTCAATAATCATCCTGACTTGAAGGTTAGGAATATCAGGAGTGACAATGGAACTGAGTTCAAGAATTTGTCAATAAGGCTGTTATATGAAGAAAATGGAATCATGCATGAGTTCTCAGCTCCAAGAACACCTCAGCAAAATGGGGTAGTTGAAAGAAAGAACAGATCTTTGATTGAGGCTGCCAGAACAATGCTTGAAGAATCAAAGTTACCAACATATTTCTGGTCTGAAGCTGTTAATTGTGCCTGCTACACTCAGAATATTTCTTTGATCAATCAAACTAAAGGCATGACTCCTTATCAGTTGTTCAAGAGAAGAAAACCAACTCTAAACTTTCTTCATGTCTTTGGATGTAAATGCTTTATACTGAAAAATCAATCTGACCATAAATGGAAGTTTGATGCAAAGGCTGATGAAGGGATATATGTTGGTTACTCAGCTGGAAAATCTTATAGGGTCTACAATCTAAGAACCAACATTGTTATGGAAACTGTGCATGTTGTGTTTGATGATAAAAAGATTGATGGACTAACAGATGAGGGACACCATGAGAGACTCAAATTTGACAACATTGAGATATATAGTGATGATAGTGAAGAGGAGACTGATGGAGATGACACTTCAAAAGGAATTCAAAACATGCCCTTGGATAATACACAAAATACTGCATCTGTTGATAGAGGCAATGCAGTATCCGTTGAAAGACATAGTGCATCATCCGTTGAAGTACAAAATGAAGCTTCCGTTGATCATAGTTCATCAACGGATAATCGATTTACATCATCAGTTGATAGAACTCCAAGTACCCTGCAAAGGACCAACAACTCAGGGGGAGTTTCAACTAATCAACACTCTGTCTCACATCATGACAATACTGAGGCCACCTCATCTAGAGCACATCTTCCACCTCAAAGGAAATGGACCAAGAATCATCCCTTTGAACTGATCATTGGTGATGCATCATCTAAAGTGCAAACAAGAAAAGCTACTCAAGATGAATGTCTGTATAGTAGTTTTCTATCTCAGGAGGAACCTAAGAAAGTGGAAGAAGCTTTATTGGATCCAGATTGGATATTAGCTATGCAGGAAGAGCTGAACCAATTTGAGAGAAATAAAGTTTGGAAGCTGGTACCCAAACCAAAGAACAAGAGTCCTATTGACACAAAATGGGTATTCAGAAACAAGATGGATGAAAATGGAATTGTCATAAGGAATAAAGCCAGATTGGTTGCTAAAGGCTATTCTCAACAAGAGGGAATAGATTTTGATGAAACATATGCTCCTGTTGCAAGACTTGAAGCCATCAGAATTTTTCTAGCCTATGCAGCCCATGCCAATTTCAAAGTCTATCAAATGGATGTCAAGAGTGCATTTCTAAATGGGAAATTGGAGGAAGAAGTCTATGTAAGTCAACCTCTAGGGTTTGAAGATCCAAATTTTCCAGACTATGTGTATTATCTGTTGAAAGCACTCTATGGACTGAAGCAAGCACCTAGAGCCTGGTATGAAACCATATCAAAATTCCTTTTGGAGAATCACTTCACTAGAGGTACTGTTGATAAAACTCTCTTCTTTAGGAATGTTAATGGCTCTAGTATACTTGTTCAAATTTATGTAGATGACATAATATTTGGTTCTAAAGATAATAAACTCTGCAAAAAGTTTGCTAAGCTAATGCAAAGTAAGTATGAAATGAGCCTGATGGGAGAACTAACCTATTTTCTTGGTTTACAAGTTAAACAAGTTAGTGATGGAATTTTCATTAGTCAAACTAAATATATTCATGATCTTCTAAAAAGGTTTGACTTAATGGAATGTTCATCTGCAAAAACTCCCATGGCCACTGCCACCAAACTTGAATTGAATAAGACTGAAAGGTCTGTGGACATTACAGGTTATAGAGGTATGGTTGGTTCACTTTTATATTTAACTGCCAGTAGACCAGATATAATGTTTGCTACATGTCTGTGTGCTAGATTTCAAGTTGATCCTAGGGAGTCTCACTTAATTGCTATCAAGAGGATTTTCAGATATCTCAAGGGTACACCAAATTTAGGTATTTGGTATCCTAGAGAATCTGGCTTTGATCTAATTGGTTATTCAGATGCAGACTATGCAGATTGCAAAATAGACAGGAAAAGTACAACAGACTCCTGCCAATTCCTGGGAAACAAGCTTGTATCATGGTTTAGCAAAAAGCAAAATTCAGTCTCTACTTCTACAGCTGAGGCTGAATACATTGCTGCTGGAAGTTGCTGCTCTCAAGTGTTATGGATGAGAAATCAACTCCTTGATTATGGACTTCATGTTGATATAATTCCTATCTTTTGTGACAACACAAGTGCCATAGCCATAACAGAGAATCCTGTGCAGCACTCAAGGACCAAGCACATTGATATCAAGTACCACTTCATCAGAGAGCATGTCATGAATGGTACAGTGGAACTACATTTTGTTCCAAGTGAACAACAAATTGCAGACATATTTACCAAGCCACTTGATGAATCAACATTCACAAGATTGGTAAGTGAGCTAGGTATGCTTAATTACTCATAAAATTTATGTCCTAATTGCAATTTGAATTGAAGCCTGAAATGTATCAGTTGATAGAACAAATTTAACTTTTAACACAGATTATTCCATCAACGGGTATTTCCTATCCGTTGAAAGTCAAAATTGTTCTATCAACGGATGTTCATTATCCGTTGAAAGACACATACATTTCTGGAATTTTTATCCGTCAACGGATAAAACTGAAGTACCTTTCAACGGATGACAGTTTACTTTATCCGTTGAAATGTCACATCAGTCGATTCAGGTGTTTCACAGCCGTTGATTCTATTTTTCT
Organism: Apium graveolens; assembly: GCF_009905375.1. NCBI lineage: Eukaryota > Viridiplantae > Streptophyta > Magnoliopsida > Apiales > Apiaceae > Apium > Apium graveolens. Next base: position 231,560,398 of record NC_133656.1, on the reverse strand, counting down.
TAACCGTTGATACTCATACATACAGCTGTATGTATTTGTTTTAAAGGTAGTTTTTAGAATACTTACAGTTTATTCTTAAACGGCTGAAATTCACTAACATATATTTATTGTTTAATCTTTTAATTATACTTTTTAATTTGAGAAAGTATATAAGCCCTTCTGATTTTTCATTTTTACTTTACGCTTTCTTGAAATTTCAAAGCTTTTACCATTTTCTCTCTGCAAATCCTTCAAGTTATTCTCTGCAACTTCTACTTACAACAATGGCACCAGTAGTAAAAATTATGTCTCAATCTGAGTTCATCTATGAGAAGAACAATTTCATAGCTTTGGTAGCAAAGAATGAAGCCCACTCAGATTATCACAAAATGATGGACTTCATCAAAAACTGTAAACTTAGCTATGCAATGCTGGAAGCCCCAACGATTTACTGTGAAGTAGTTGAGGAGATTTGGACAACTGCTGAGTTCAACTCCACGGATATGACCATCTCTTTCACTCTCAAAGGTAAAAATCAATGTGTTAACTGTGATGATTTACTAGCATGTTTTAAATTGCCTGAGAACAATGCCATGACACCACACACTGATAATGATGTATCCAGCATGTTAGATTCCATAGGTTATTCTCTTAACTCTGCTAGTTTAGGGAGTATTAAAAGAAAAGGCCTTAGGAAAGAATGGAGTTTTCTTGGGGATGCCTTTATCAAGGTTTTCTCTGGGAAAATTAGTAATTTTGATGCCATAACTTCATCTCTTGTTAATATGCTCTATATGCTTGTTTCTGATAGGTATTTTAACTTTAGCAATTATGTTATGCTAGAATTGGGTACTAGATTAGGTAACAAGGCTAATAGACCTAATAACATCTATTATGCTAGATTCTTTATGTTATTGGCTAACCATGTTGCTGAAGGTTTGGTCATAACCAATGAGAATAATAAACTCAAGTGCTGGGCACAAGAGAAAAGAGTTCTTGCAGATTTATTGAGAATGGATCTCAACAGCAGTGTACCATTGGTATATTTACCAATCATGGATGCACCTCAGGTAAGTGAGGTAATTGTTTCTACAACTCCTACTTCTTCCAACCCCTCTATTTCTTTATCTTCTAGTGTGCCCATGGAATCTGTGACAATGCCCCAACAGATTCCTACCAAGGTCACCAAAACTAAACTTTCAAAATCAAAGACAAAGAAAACCACCTCTGTTGTTTCTCAAAAGACAATAGTTGTAACACCTACCCTTAACCCTGAGGGGAGTGAACAGGGTGTGAGTGGTGAGGGGAGGGGTGAACATCAAAGAAACCCCCAGGATAAGGAAGGAGAGATAAGTGTTTCCCAAGCTAGCCAAGCCACAGTTTCTCAAAAAGCTGTGGTGGTTGAAAAGGTTACTAGCACATCCCTAGCTGCATTCTCCCAAAAGGATGTAACTATTGAAAATAGTTCCCAACCAGGAACACAGAACAAACGAGGGAGGGACACAGAAGCCAAACACTCACCAATAAAAGCTTTTATTAGAAGAAAGAGGGCTAGAACCCAATCTTCTACACAGGGTGCACACACTGCACATATACATCCATCTGTATCTATGCCTTCTCAAACTCAGTTTGATGTGGCTCCAACAAATATGGAGTCACAGCCCCATTCTCTCACAATTAACACACATCAATCACCACACACTTCATCACCATCTCTGGATGTGGATATGTTATTCCCATCAATTCCTGATTCTCCCTCTTTACAACTCAGGGAGGAGCCCCACTCAAATACAGGTGATCATCATCTTTTAGATGATTTGTTGGATCACCCGCAAATTCTTTCAGATGTAATTGAAGGATCTGTGTCACCAAAACTCAAATCAATCCACACAGATTCAACAGTTATATCACTTTCAATTTCTACTTCTTTTCCTTCTTCAACGGATATCACTCATCCGTTGACAAGTGATTGTTCTTCAACGGATAAGCTTAACAGCAGTTATCCGTTGATACCATCAGTGTCACCTTCAACGGCTATTCCATATCCGTTGATAGTCTCTACACACACAACTGAAACAATTCCAAGTGTAGAAGACATGATTACTGTACAATCACTTTTAGGACTGAGGGAAGGGAGTGACAATTTGAGTGAGAGGCTGGGTTGCACCCAGGCAAAAGGAGAGATTGAGAGCTCAAATATGCATGCTATTTCTTCCAGCATGGCAAAAGTAAGTGAGAGGAGTACCACCTTAGTAGGTGAAGGTGAGGAAGTGAGGAGTGTGAGCCAGGGGGAGCCCCTGATGCAAGAATATAGAGAAAAAGAGAGAAAGGCAGGTACAACAGATATAAGGGTGGATCCAACCATTGCTAGTGAGTCAATGATTGTGGATGATGCTGAAAAGGAAAGACAATTTCAGCAACATTACAAAGTTGTAATTGATAACATTTCCTTGGATGCTGACACTTTTACTCATCCTGTGTCAGCCTATCAGGTGTTAGCTGCTCAGGGCAATGAGGGGGCAGAAAAGACACTACATCTAGTACATACAACAGAATCTCTTCAAAGGGATAAAACTGCTATTAACAAGATGCCTTCTACAGCTGGTGAGTCATCTGAGGAATTTGGAGTAAATTCTGATGATGATGACTCTGTTTCTTTTGATGGAAGCATGAACTTAGGGGGAGATGAAGGCCCTAGTTCTATTCCAAATTTACTTGAATGGGCCTTGACAAAGGAGTCTACATAAGGGCAATTCAATATCTCATTAGTCAAACAAATCAGTACTATCCAACAGGCCATTCAGAAAACTTCACATGCTGGTACCAAGGCAATCCTTACAGCTCACCTGTACTCACTGCATCTCATGAAGTTGCAGCAAGTAAGACAGAATCTGAGTGTGGATGAACTCAAGAAGGATATTGCTGACTTGAAATCCTACAATTCTGAAAAATTGGATTCAGTCATGCCCTATGGTACAATGAAGGACTTATTGTTGAGATTGAAAAAGGATTCAAATACTGAAAAGAGGCTGGCTAAGTTAGAAGACAGAGTCCAAGTTATTGAAAATTCTGTGGCCAGCATTCTTCACAACCAACAATCTCAAACAAGTCTACTTATGCAGCTGGCAAAGGCACAAGGCTTGACCCCTCTCCTTGATGATAACAAAAAGGGGGAGAGAAAAAGGGAAGGGGAAGGAGAGCCATCTACAAAAATCCAGATATCTAAAGTGCTAGTTCCTGCCATCACTACTTCTCCAATTATGCAAATCAAAGGAAAGCCTGATGGAATTGACCTAATCCAGCTAGCAGCAGCTGAAATTCAAGTGAAAGAGCAAAGGAGGAGAATTGATGAAAGGGTGCAACAAGTGTTTGGCTCAACACAAGATAAATCAATATCTGTGAAACATAGCACAAAGGTTGAACCAATCATTATGGAGCACAAGCCAGAAAGGAGGAATAAGGTTGGAGAGACTTCTTTCAAGAATCTAAAACCTATAGTTCTCAAGCCCAACACTAGATCCAGCAAGGACTCCACAAAGAACCCCCTAGACTTTGCTCAGATGAAAGAAGTGGACTTTCCTCTTCCAAAACCTGATGAAGACAAAGTTTTGGGTGCTAACATCATAAAGTACAAGGAGACCAAGGACATAGTTGAAAGAATGAAAATGACCATTATCTTTAGAGAGGGAAAGAGTATCTGTGTGATGCAAGGACATCCCAAATTTCCAAAGGCCAAGAGGGAAGAAACCAAAAGGTTGAAGAAAGAAGCTGAAAAACTCAAGGCTGACAAAAGAGCACAAGCAAAGCTTGAACAACAGCTAAAGTCAAGTCAAGTTGAAGGAGAGAAAGGAATTGAAGTCAGGGGTGAAGACAAGATTGCAAACCTAGATGAGGTTTTTGGGAGTATATTTGGTGAGAGTATGGAGGAAAGAGAGGAATGGCAGAAGGGAAATAGAAGAAAGGCCAAGGCACATAGAAGGAGTGAAGATAACACTGAAGAAACTAAATCAATATCTAAACCACTACCTTCCATACCTGAACCTTCTGTTGCTGATCCCACTATAAACATCCATGGTGAACTAATCATCCCAAAAGAGGAACCTATTGATTGGGATACCATCAAATTGCCTACCTTTTTAACCACTCTTCCACTACCAAAGAAATAGAAAAGAAAATCCAAATCTACACCTCCCCTAACCTCTAAGAAATTCACTCAAAAACAAAAACCTAAGCCTAAGCCACCCATTTCTAAAGATGATTATGTTCACATCTGTGACATAAAAGAAATTTCAGACATTGAACTCTATCTGGATGAGCTGGAGGATGTAAGGGGAATAGCTGCCTACAGACAGCTACCAGAGAGATTGGTGTTCAGATACAAAGGAGCTGGGGAAAGAACATGGCCTCTCCACAAGATTCTGAATGAAGGCTACTCTACCTTGATCAGAGTCTTTTCAGCCATACAAAAGGATTCTGGCTTTACCAGGACTGCCAAGACTGAAATTCTCAACAAGATTGCCAACATAAGGAAAACTTGGAGGGAGCCCAATGCTTTGCCCAGAACTTTACTCATTCAAGAAAGGGGAATTACAATCCACAAATCACCTCATTGGTTGATGGAATTTAGAGATGATAAAGGAGTTAGAAGATTTTTCAGACTTGAAGACCAACTCAAGATTGCCAGCAATGAAACTCTCAAGGAAATGCAATCTAAGTTGGATATCAGTGATGAAGATGAAGCTGAATTCTACAGACAACTCCAACTCCAAATTGAGGAAAATGACAGAGGGCTAGGAAAGAAAACAAGGGAACAAAGAAGAAAAAGATGATTTGCTCAGACTACAGGAGCACCCTTGGAAATTCTGTAAATCTTCAATTACCTCCTAGTACATACACTTTTGCAGCACTTTTAAATTTCTACTTAGTTTCAATTCATATATTTGTTAAGTGTTTTGTTATCATCAAGTTAACCCTGAATTTATGTCTACAATTCTTATAGACATAAATAGGGGAGATTGTTAGGAATATATGTGCATTAGTTTGATGATATGTTTAACAAAACACTTAAGAAACAAGTGGAGAACTTATTTTATTATTGTATTTTTATCTTTGTCTTCACTTGTACACTTGGTGATATATAAACCAAGTAGCAGCTAGTAATTAGAAAAGAATTTTTCCAGTGCTGTTTAGAAAAATCTTGAGAGAAAAATTATCTAGTTTGTACTAGGACGCAGCTGTGATCAACATCTAGAATCACAGATTTTCTGAAATACCATCTCTGGTGGAACAACAATCCACCAGAAAAGTTTTTAAGGTCTGTTGTGTTCTTTACATTAGTGCTTGAATATATATCTGTCTGTATTAGCTTAAAGCAATTCACACACTTGTTTATCTTGAACACAAAGCCTTTAAAACTGCTCAAAACTTGAAAAAGTTTTGAGATTTACATTCAACCCCCCTTCTGTAAATCTCATTGTTAGTCCACTAGGAATAACAAGATTTCCTGGTGTACTTGAAGGGTACAGTGATGCAAGTTGGATAGCTAAGAAGTCTGGTTCTAATGGAGTGACTGGATATGTGTTCACCTTGGCTGGTGGAGCAATATCCTGGAAGTCAAGCAGATAGACTATAGTGACTCGGTCTACATTTGAGGCTTGTGTGCACTAGATGCCACGGGGACGGAGGCTGAATGGTTACACGGACTTATGTCTGCGATACCTGTAGTAAGCAGACCGTTTCCTGCTATTGATATTCATTGTGATAGTCGAACAACTATCGACAAGATTAGCAGTAAAAAGCATAATGCTAAAACAACGAGACACATCCAAGTTAGACTCAAGTCTATAAGGGGTTTAGTGTCTGATAGGATTATAGCTATAAAGTTCATAGGAACTCAAAATAATATAGCTGATCCTTTGACTAAGGGACTGGAACCTGCAGTGGTTCTCAAGTCAAGGTTGAGGATGAGATTGTCAACCCATCATAATTTATCAACAGTGGGAACCCAATACACATGAGAGGAGATCCCTCGAAGTGTATTCAATACGGTAATAACAAGTTGTAAGGATGAATTGCTAGTACCTTTGCTACATAGATGATACTATGGTATTTGAGTATATCCCATGTAAACCTAGAAGGTACTGACACTGATAGAAAAGCAAGAGTGTTAAAATTCTGAATGGGATCAAGTCGTTTGACGAAATAGAAAAAGTATATCTTTGGAGATGCCCAGCTAAGCGAATGTAATTGTGTGGTCGCAATTAGAGGAAATGGTTATTCCTTGAAGCATTCGACGAACAGGATCGAGACAGGACCATTAATGTCTCAAAGCCGTAGATTGGCACCATAGCCGTTGACTTGTCGTCGTCTATGGAACATGGTTATACTAAACAGATTAAGATTCAAGGTGAAACAATCCATCTGAATTCGGTAACCATTGAAGTAGAGGACTTAGGAGGGTTCAAACCTAGAAGGGTACCGACTCTGAAAAAACAAGTCATAATGAAAAACCTTTCGCATTTCTGTATGGATTTGTGGGGGATTGCTAGAAAAAATAGATTTTAGATCATAATTTTTATTATTTTCTTGATGATAATCCTAAAATCTAATGATTGGAAGTTGTTCCATGATATGTGAACTTAAACTTTTATATATGGATCTAAGTATTTTCTTAGTGAAATCCATAGAGAAATAGAATTGAAACTAGTAGCTTGTAAAAACTTGAAATGGAGAATGTGTAATTTGTCCCACATTGAAAATAAATAAAGTGAGGATTTTATTTATTTATGATTTAATTTTTTAATTAGAATTAATTTATCAGCCGGGCTGGGTTATTGTTTCCGTTGGGTTTGGTCACTTTGTAAGTGGGCTGAGTCAGATTCAATGAATCTGAACATGTAACTGATAATATATATTCATAATTAAAAATATTAAAATTGATTTAATGTGTGGATTAAATACAAAAGCTGTTATATTTTATTTAAATTCAAAATCAGCAATTTTGATTTATGTATTAAATGAGCAGTTTTGATTTCTGATATTAAAGTCTATTAATGTCAGGGTGGTCAGTTACACTTAGTCTCTACTATAAATAGAGGCCTAAGTTGATAAAAAAAACCACAGCTACATTCTCTTCTTCTCTCTGCTTTCTCTTCTCTCCCAAACACTATTCTGTGAGCTGCTGATTTTTCCGGTGACTAAGGTGCTAGTCGGAGTTGGATTTGTTGTTGCTGCGAACATCAAGTCATGAGCTGTTTTATCCTGGAGGAGGCATTGCAATCAACCCAATGCAGCAGGAGGGGGCAATTATCTCTTCAAGAGCAGTCAGGGCTTCGAGCAAGTCCTGGCGACTCAGCTGATTATTTTCTTGTTGAACTGTACCTGTTGACTACCACCACTTTTCTGTTTCTTTTCACTGTGTTAAAGCTATGGTTACTGGTACGCTTTCTGTTCTTTCTTCGTTCTTACAGTTACTGATATGCATGTTATTTACCTACATGTTTTATTTCGTTAATTGCTATCTTGGCCTTGGCTTGTTGAATATGATATATAACCGCCTCTATGTTGTTGTAATAGTGAATACTTCCAACAATAAATTTGTGCAGACAAGCTACGAGGATTGGTGATCTGTCTCCAACATTGTTTTCCCAGCATTGCAATATTAAAATCCCAAAAAAATCTGAAACTCAGCCCTCCTGAGTTCTTATGCTGAGTCATACGGTCCCAAGCCATCCAACTAATTGACCGGTTATTCGACTGAGATGTACTCCACCAAAATTTAGCAATCATATTCTCAATTTCATTTGTAATTTCCATAGGCAACAAGAAAACATCCATAGCAAACACTGGTAGAGGTTGAGATGTTATTTTGATAAGAATCTCTTTCGTTGGTCTTGATAATTTCTTTGGCTTCCAGCATTCTATACAGTTGTTAACTCTGTCTTTGAGGTACCCCAACACAACTGATATTTTCCTACCCAAGATATTGGGAAGACCTAGATACATATTATTTTCACCTGCTTCCACCATCCCAAATTTTTGACACACCTCCAGCTTATTATCTCGCATCACATTCCCACTAAAGAAGACATACGACTTATTTTTGTTAGTTTTCTAGACTCGATGTTGTCTCATACTCCTCTAAAAGTTCTATCACTTTGCTTGCCTCACTCGTATCAGCCTTGCAATATACATAGCTATCGTCCGCAAATAGCATATGTGACACCACTGGAGCTCTATTGCAAATTTTAATCCCGTGCAACCACTTTTTTTCCTCATATTTGCGGATTTGCATTAATGGTTACTTAATTTGATTTTAGTGTGTTTTTCTGCTTCAGCTTAGATTTTTTTTTTATAAAAAATTTTATTATCATATGTTTTTTTAATATAATGTATGTAATATAAATACTAGAATATCAGACTTTATTTTATAAAAGGTTAAACCAAATCAAACATATCCAGGTTCTGATGAGGATAAGATGTACGCAGAAGAATGAAGAACGTGTTTCCCGAAAGATCCCAGACTTGTGTGTGAGTGTCAAAATACGTAAAAAGTGAAAAAAATAATATAACATATACGCAAGAATCAATACCCACTTCAAACAAATAAAAAATCTAATCACTTAAACTGAAAAGAGTCGAAACAAACCTTAGCCCATGATACTAGACTTACCTAATTATTTGTTACTTGTTACTTGGTCACCCGTAAGTTGCAACCAGTTAGGAAAGAAGTTTGAAAATCCACTTGAAATGGGTAATGATGAACAATTGCATATATGTGTGTGATCGGTATATACAGAAAGTAAACATTCGAAAGAAAGTTGATTCTTGTACATGAACAAGATGCATTTTCCTATTGTCAAAGTTGTAACTGTGGAAGAGTAAAGTAATATAGTTGTTGGCAAAGAAACTAGACAAGTGATAATAGCATGTTTGTTTTTGCCTTTGTTCCAAACTTGATATGCATCCCTAAAAGACTTAAAATGAAGAATTGTTGGTGCCCTTGTCTTGAGCTTGTAGGAAGTAGATAGGAATTAGCGCTGTAGTAAAAGTTGAAGATGATGATGGCGATTACGTGAATCGAGAGAGAGTTTCCAAAATGGATAAAAATGAGAACAATGGTATTTTTTTAGGGGTAAAAATGATTAAAAAGTTATTATAAAATAATGACTTTGTTGCTTACATGGTTATAGAAAAACGACTGATTTTACAAAATCTTCGATAAGTCATTCAAAATATTTGATTGATTCGTTAAATTGTTAGTAAATTTTCGATTGATCATTTAATTTTTCAAAAATCGCAGATAAATCATAAATTGGTAAGTCATCCGATTAGTTCCGATTTCCGAAATATGTAACTTGTGCTCCCTTGTTCCTCTCAATTCTTTACATTTGAGAGAGATGGTTTTGCCCGTATTTTAAGACTCATATATAGTATAGTTTTATATATTAATTTCTTTTTAAATTTTGCTGATTAAAAATTTAGTGTTTAATTTTTTTTTTGAGAAATAGAAAATTTTAAAAATAAGTTATGAAACTATATTTTATAAATTTCTTAAAATGTGTGCCGAATAGCAAAAACGAAATGTAAAAAGAGGGGGACATAGGTAGTAATTATTTATACAAAACATATGTTTCGAAAATAGAAGACATATATGTGTAGTTTTGCATGTGAATTTTAAACCTTTTTCTTATGAAAGAATGATTATATTGCTCAAATAAATCAGCTGATAACAGAGGCTTAAGATGATAAAGACATATCAAATTGGCATTCCAAGAAACTTACTTATTGTTCCTCGCTTTATCTTGTTTAAGAGTAATTGGCAGTTTGTAACCCACTTTTATTTTCATTTTTGCGATTTGGGTCTAAATTATTTTCTCTGTCAACATGCACCCCATAAAATTAATTTCGCTTCTATTTGCACCCCACTGACGACTTTCCATCCAAGATGACCGTTAACTTTAACGGAAGCGGGGGTATTTCAGTAAATTACTAATTAAAACATAAGAAAATAAGAGTAATTGGCACTTTGTAACCCATTTCTTTGGGCGTTTTTTCAATTCAGGTCTATATTATATTTCCTTGCAAGTTGCACCTTAAACTTTGAATTTCGCTTTGTTTTGCACCCCTTGAACATTTTTAACTTTTATATCATGAGTAAAATCGGATATTTAGGGTCTCCAAGAACAAATCGCCGAATCCTTAGATTTCCCAGTCCAAACCAACAAATAAATACATGAATCGGTTGCAAATAACAAGCAAAAGATATCTGTAATATCGAATTTAATAAAAAATTCCCGGAAATTAAACTCCCAATTCGGAAAAAGAATCCTAGAATCGAGTTTAATTTTTATTTTAGCGGATACGGATCGATATATTAAATATTCGATCCAGGATTCGATCCAATAAAAAAATCCAATTATAAATGGAGAGAATATTTAATAGGCCGATCCATATTCGCTAAAATAAAAAATTAAACTCCATATATGATTCTTATTTCGAATTGGGGGTTTGATTTTCGGGCATTTTTCACGAAATTTGATATTACAGATAACTTTTGCTTGTTATTTGCAAATGGGGCTGAGCATTCGGTCGGTGCGGTCCAAAACCGGACCGAACCGAATAGACTGAAAAACCGAATTATCACTTTTTCTTGGACCAAACCGGACCGAAATTGTATTATGGACCGGACCGAACCGAAATAATTCGGTTTGGTCCGGTTTTGGACCGAACGAACTGAATTTTTTTAAAAAAATAAAATTGTAATAAAAATTTCAAACCTAAAAATATGAACTCTAAAATATAATTAAAGTAAAGTGATATGTAGAGTTCTACCGGTGTATAAATACAATTAAAAATTAAAAATTATGATTATAATTTTTAAGATATATGTAAAATATATAATATAAATTATAGTATTTATGATTTGGTTTATTCAATCTATTCAGTTCGGACCGAAATATTTTTTAAAAGAACCGGATCGAGCCGATTTTATTTCGGTATATTTGGTCCAGACCGAATAGAACAAATTTCTGAAAAATCAGGACTAAACCGAACCAAAATAGTAAGGTTCAGTTCAGTTTTTCGGTTTTGGTTCGGTTATGCTTAGCCCTATTTGTAATCGATTCATGTATTTATTTGTTGGTTTGGACCGGGAAATCTAAGGATCCGGCGATTTGTTCTTGAAGACCAGAAATTTCCGATTTTACCCCTGATATAAAAGTGGGTGCAAAACAAAGTGAAATTTAAAGTTAAAGGTGCAACTTGCAAGGAAACATAATATAGACCCAAATTGAAAAAACGCCCAAAAAAATGGGTTACAAAGTGACAATTACTCTTATTTTCTTTTGTTTTAATTAGCAATTTACTGAAATGCCCCCGATTCCGTTAAAGTTAACGGTCATCTTGGATGGAAAGTCGTTAATGGGGTGCAAATAGAAGCGAAATTAATTTTACGGGGTGCAAATTGACAGAGAAAATAATGTAGACCCAAATCGCAAAAATGAAAATAAAAGTAGGTTACAAACTGCCAATTACTCCTTGTTTAATAATGTGAAATGCTAAATGACGCAAGTCATTTATCGTAATAGTTTATCAATCATCAAAAATATTGTGGCTCGAATTTCGGCTAACCTGACATGAGAACATGAGAACTCAACAACACAGCTATGGACGTGAAGATTAGTACTGACAACGAAGACACTGGACAAGACTGAATAAGAATAGTACAGCAGCAAACAGCAAGACTGGGTCAATAACCTATGACCCACCCATGAAAATAGGAAGGATGGTTGAACCAAAAAGCCAAATATGTAAGTGAGGCTAGATTTTAACACAATCACAACGGGGGACACACTGCTACTTGGAGGATAATCTACTACATCTACTCACAATAAGATAGACTCCCATTCAACCAAATACTCTATATATCTATATCAAATAGTTAGGGACAAGACATAACACACAGATTATCTTCTTCACTCAAGAAACTCTCTGGGCACTCATTCAATACCGCGTCTAGTCACAAGAAGATTAGCCACAACAGAATGACTCAAATTACCGATAAATACAAACCAGAATGAAGCAAAGAGGAGGAGGCTATAACTGATCAACACCTTACACTTATTCATCTGTACTAAGCTACATTCTCTGCACTCGTCCAAAACCGCGCACTCAAGGATAGAGCTTTCTACATCATTTTCATATCACTGATTGTAATCATATGTAATCATCTTTCTCTTATTTTAGTGGAATCATTTTGGTTGGGGTACCATCCCCCGCGGTTTTTACCCTTTCACGGGGGTTTTCCGCGTCACTGTTAATTTCGTTTATCGTTCTTGTTCTTTACGTTCTTGCTTTAATTACCTAAACATTAAATCGCATAGACCTAGCTATGGACCCGAAAATTTTGGTAAAAACAAAAAATGAAGACATTATGTTAGCCATGGATTCTCTTATCCTTGTTTGTTGTATATTTGACAAATTTTATCTTCTCTATTCAGAACCAAGGAGATCATTCTCTTAATGGAGATCACAATGGTTCCATTTGCGAGTGGTTTCCCCATCCACATGCTACGTATACCCTTGCGAGAACTTGCTGAAAAGCACGGAAAAGCAATCTCCACTGAACAACGTGCACTTACCTGAAACTTCTACTCCACTGTCACAGCCTTTTTACTCATGCATTATCCAGAACAATTTGAAGATACAAAAGGTTGCAATTTTGTTCATTCATTTCTCGTTGTAATAATATGTTGGTAGTTCAGAAGGTACAACATCTTAGATAACATCATCAGGATATAGTAACACACTGTTAGAACATTATGTGTTGACAGTGATAATACCCAGGCACGTGACACAAATGCACGACAAAGCGACGTCAACAATAGATAATGAAGAACTGATTCTACAACAAACTATCAATTATGATTTACATTATCAGTTCACATATCCTGTCAAATGTACATCTTGATAAGTATTATGTATTTAGATATCCTTATCCTTGTAATCTCGTGTACTATAAATACTGTTGGAAAATATGGGTATAAGTCCCATATTGGTAAGTCATATTTTTGAGCATTATGACTAAAAGATGTGTGAGATATGATGATATTCTCTTAATAATGGAAATTATTATTTTCCATTAGAATTTGGCTCAAATATTATGGCATAAATTAATTTGATTTTGTTTCAGATTAATTGATATGGTGTATGTCTTGATATATTCAATCTGATTCTGTTTCAGATTATTTATGGAATAGAGTAGCTTGCAAGTATTACACCGATTCCATAATTAATGATATTTAATTATGGAAAAGAGTAGCGCACAAGTCTATCTACACCTATATAAACACCTCTAAGGCGTTAGGGTTAGACACACCAAAAACATATTCGTCTCTAAACACAAATCTCTCTCTCTCGGTGATAGTTTCGTGCCCGTTCAAGCTCGCTGAAGGTGCTCGTTATCCGTAACGCCGCCGCTACCTCGTTTTATCCTGGGAGGCTATCGACTCGCACATACGGTGAGAGGCGAAATAGCTTTAAGGAGACAGTTTCAACTGGACTCGAGGATCTCTCTTCTGTTTATATCTTTTCTTCCTCCGTTTGATTTCGTTTACTCACGCACACACTTGTTTGATTATTTGTATTAATCGCAGATTGTTTTCACAATCTTAAAGCTATTTATTTTATATACATCTGTGACTGATACATCTGTATCTGCTTGTTTTGTTGAGTAACAGATCGATGGAGAACCAAACTGTGAACGATTCGATGAACATGACGGCTGATCCCAACGCACAGATCACTGGATCTGATGGGGTTCACCAGCAGCCGATTAACCCTAACGCACGGATCGTACGATCTGATGGGGGTCAAACGCCTGTTGGACATGTGCCTTCGGGACATGTGCCTTCGGGACATGTGCCTGTGGGACACACTGTCATTGGACAGTTTAGTGTTTCTCTTGGACAGATATCGGCAGGATTCACTCCTCCGATCATACCTGCGGTGCCTACTGGTGTGCATACACCTGTAGTACAGACGCACGTACCATCTGTTCCACCCGTGGTGCCTGCTGCACCTGTTATGCCAACTGTGCCTGCTGCACATGCTGAAAAACCTGAGAAGTTCAACGGAACGAACTTCAAACGTTGGCAACAAAAGATGCACTTTTATCTGACCACGTTGCATATGGACCGCTTCCTTAAGGAAGAACCACCGTTGCTCACTGCTGAGAGTAACATGCAGACTGTGTATGCTGCTGATGCTTGGAAGCACTCCGACTACATCTGTCGGAACTATGTGTTAAATTGTTTGTCTGACTCGTTGTATAACGTATACAGCGCAAAGCCAACAGCTAAGGTCTTATGGGAGTCACTTGACCATAAGTATAAAACCGAGGACGCTGGGGCAAAGAAGTGGATTGTTGGCCGCTTTCTTGATTATAAGATGGCAGACTCTAAGACTGTGGTCAGTCAGGTGCAGGAACTGCAGGTGATCATTCATGACATTCATGCTGAGGGAATGGTCATAAGTGAGTCTTTCCAAGTTGCTGCTGTTATTGAAAAGCTTCCACCTGGATGGAAAGATTTCAAGAACTACCTTAAGCACAAGCGAAAGGAGATGTCTATGGAGGATCTTATTGTTAGGCTTCGTATTGAAGAAGACAACAGAGGGTCCGAGAAGAAAGTTAACGTTGCCACTGAGAAGGCAAACATGGTGGAGCATGCTCAAAGCTCCAAGCCCAAGAAGGCTAATTCTGGTAAAGGGGCAAAGCTGGCACCCAAGGGAGGGATTTCGAAGTCGAAATTTCAAGGGAAGTGCTACAACTGTGATAAAGTTGGTCATAGGTCTTCTGACTGCAAGAAGCCCAAGAAGCCCAACAAGAAGAAAGAAGCAAACATGGTAGAGAATATCTCCAAGGAGATGGGTGACATAGACCTCTGTGCTACGGTCTCTGAAGTGAACCTGGTCGGTTCTAATCCACGTGAATGGTGGATTGATACTGGTGCTACTAGGCATGTTTGCTCAGACAAGGCGGTTTTCTCTAGCCTCAAAGCTTCCGATGCTGGTGAGAAACTCTACATGGGGAATTCAGCAACTTCTACCATTGAGGGTGAAGGCACGGTGATCCTGAAGATGACCTCTGGGAAGAATCTGACTTTGAAGAATGTACTTTATGTGCCTGATATTCGCAAGAACCTTGTGTCTGGTTCTCTGTTGAATAAGCATGGCTTTCGCATTGTAATAGAGTCAGATAAAGTTATTTTGTCTAAGAGTGGTATGTTTGTAGGCAAGGGTTATTTAACTGATGGGCTTTTTAAGCTCAATGTAATGTCCGTTAAGGACGATAATGAAATGAAGAATTCTTCTGCTTACTTGCTTGAGTCTCCTAATTTATGGCATGCTAGATTAGGACATGTAAATTATGACACTTTACGACGTTTAAGTGCAAAAGAATACATACCTAAACTTACTATCGATCCAAAACATAAGTGTGAGACTTGTGTTGAGGCAAAATTAACGAGATCATCATTTAAACGTGTGGAAAGGAACACCAAAGTGCTAGACCTAATACATAGCGACATATGTGATTTAAAATTCGCTCCAACAAGAGGAGGAAACAAGTATTTTATTACATTCATTGATGATTGTACAAAATACTGCTATGTATATTTGTTGAAAAGCAAAGACGAAGCTATAGAGAGAAAATCAAAACGATACGAAGTGATCGTGGAGGTGAATATGTTGAACCGTTTGGGGAATTCTGTTCACAACATGGTATAATCCATGAGGTCACTGCACCATACTCCCCTCAGTCAAATGGTGTGGCTGAAAGGAAGAATCGCACTCTGAAAGAGATGATGAATGCGATGTTGTTAAGCTCTGGGCTCCCACAATCGATGTGGGGAGAAGCCATCTTAAGCGCAAATAATATTTTAAATATTACGATGCGCAAGAATAAGGATGTAAGTCCTTATGAAATGTGGAAGAAAAAGAAACCAAGTTACCAACACCTGAAAGTGTGGGGGTGCCTTGCAAAGGTACTGATCCCTACACCGAAGAAGGTGAAGATAGGTCCTAAGACTGTGAATTGTGTCTTCATCGGATATCCTCCACACAGCACTGCATATCGGTTTCTTGTTCATGAATCCAAGATTCCTGATATTCAAAAGAATACCATTATGGAATCAAGAAATGCCTCATTTTTTGAGACGATGTTTCCCTGTAATCCAGGAAACCAACAACCTACGACGTCTAAACGATCTCATGAGTCTGTAGATGACGATAATGAGAGTGACGAAAGTGAAGACGAAAATGTGGGGGTAGTGAGAAGGAGCAAAAGACAACGAACGGAGAAATCCTATGGGTCTGATTTTATGACCTATTTGCTCGAAGAAGGTGACCCAAAAACTTATAAGGAGGCGGTTACCTCACCTGATGGACCTATGTGGAAAGAGGCCATCAAGAATGAAGTTGATTCAATTATGCAAAATCATACTTGGGAATTAGTGGACTTGCCAACTGGTTGCAAACCATTAGGTAGCAAGTGGGTTTTCAAGAAGAAGTTGAAAACTGATGGCACTATTGATAAGTATAAGGCCAGACTTGTAATTAAAGGATACAAGCAACAAAAAGGCCTTGATTACTTTGATACATATTCTCCTGTAACGAGAATAACGTCCATAAGGATGATGTTTGCTATTGCTGCAATGCGTAATCTAACTGTACATCAAATGGATGTGAAAACAGCTTTCCTAAATGGAGACATAGATGAAGAAATCTATATGGAACAACCTGAAGGGTTTGTTGTCCCAGGACAAGAAAGGAAAGTGTGTAGATTGGTGAAATCATTGTATGGTTTGAAACAAGCGCCTATGAAATGGCATGAAAAATTTGATGAGGTCGTGCTGGCCAATGGTTTCAAAATCAATGAATGTGATAGCTGTGCCTATTACAAGGATAACGAGAACAGCTATGTCAAGGAGAATGACAATGGCTATGTCATGATGACACTATATGTAGATGATCTACTTATTGCTGGAAGCAATGATAAAGTTATCAAATCTACAAAGGACATGTTGAAATCAAGGTTCGACATGAAAGATATGGGACTAGCAAATGTAATTCTGGGAATTCAAATTTCTAGAACATCAGAGGGTCTCGCATTAAGTCAACCACATTATGTTGACAAGATCCTTGAGAAGTTTCTTAAGGATGACTTTGAGAAAGCTAGGACACCTGTAGATATGACTTTGCACCTATCCAAGAACAAAGGTGTAGCTGTTTCCCAATTGGAATACTCGAGGATAATTGGTAGTCTGATGTACCTCATGAGTTGTACAAGACCAGACATTGCATACTCAATTAGCAAGTTGAGTAGGTTTACGAGTAATCCGGGAGCTGATCACTGGAAAGCGATTATAAGGGTACTAAGGTACTTGAGGGGAACTCGAGACTATGGACTGCACTATGGCAGATACCCAGCAGTATTAGAAGGATATACTGACGCAAATTGGATATCTAGCAAGAAAGCACTTAAGTCTACGAGTGGCTATGTGTTTACATTAGCTGGAGCGGCAATATCATGGAAATCCTCAAAACAAACGGTGATAACTCATTCCACGATGGAAGCTGAGTTTGTGGCACTAGATAAATGCGCCGAAGAGGCTGAATATCTACGTCAGTTTCTGGAGGATATTCCAAGATGGCCAAAGCCTGTAACTGCAATAGGGATTCACTGTGATAGTCAATCCGCTATTGGCAGAGCACAGAGCACGATGTATAATGGAAAGTCTCGTCATATACGACGACGACACAGTTCCATTAGACAATTGATCTCAACCGGAATTATCACTATTGACTATATACCGTCAAAGGATAATATCGCGGATCCACTAACCAAAGGGTTATCAAGAGAAGTGGTTGAGAAATCATCGAGAGGGATGGGCCTTAAGCCTATTGCTTAACGGCATCATGGTGGACACCCAACCATTGCTGACTGGAGATCCCAAGAACTTGGTTCAATGGGACAACTAAATCATGATGACCAAATCACTGTGGGGGTAACCCCTGGCCTGTTCCTATGATGAGGAAACAGTGAGACCCGTAAGGTACGAGGTTAAGCTTTGAGCCTTTAATGATCTTTGATGAATACGTGGAGCTCAGGAGTGAACGCATGGAATTCAGTTGAGTAAACGCGGGTTACTCTATAAGATAAAGATCACCTATGTGGGAGAGAAGTGGGGCCGCTTCAAAGGAGAATTGCGAGGCACAATTCTTTAGAAACTTCTGCAGAACCAGGACGATGTTCCATGGCCAAAATGGACATACTCATGAGAGCTGAACGAGTCAGAAACGATATAGTGATAAGTATATCATCGTTTACATAAACGGTCGAACAGTTCAAGGACAAGCACGTCTACTGTCTACCAGTAAAGTCGGTATGCTTACTCGAGCGAAGGTTCAAGGAGCATTCTCTACCTATCGTATGCTATATCTGATCGAAGAAACTATCACCAAGTCAAACTCCGTGTCTGTCTGTCTGTCTGTCTGGTGTGTGCTACTAAGATTACCAATCTCACCCATGTGGGGGATTGTTGGAAAATATGGGTATAAGTCCCATATTGGTAAGTCATATTTTTGAGTATTATGACTAAAAAATGTGTGAGATATGATGATATTCTCTTAATAATGGAAATTATTATTTTCCATTAGAATTTGGCTCAAATATTATGGCATAAATTAATTTGATTTTGTTTCAGATTAATTGATATGGTGTATGTCTTGATATATTCAATCTGATTCTGTTTCAGATTATTTATGGAATAGAGTAGCTTGCAAGTATTACACCGATTCCATAATTAATGATATTTAATTATGGAAAAGAGTAGCGCACAAGTCTATCTACACCTATATAAACACCTCTAAGGCGTTAGGGTTAGACACACCAAAAACATATTCGTCTCTAAACACAAATCTCTCTCTCTCGGTGATAGTTTCGTGCCCGTTCAAGCTCGCTGAAGGTGCTCGTTATCCGTAACGCCGCCGCTACCTCGTTTTATCCTGGGAGGCTATCGACTCGCACATACGGTGAGAAGCGAAATAGCTTTAAGGAGACAGTTTCAACTGGACTCGAGGATCTCTCTTCTGTTTATATCTTTTCTTCCTCCGTTTGATTTCGTTTACTCACGCACACACTTGTTTGATTATTTGTATTAATCGCAGATTGTTTTCACAAATACATAACAATATCAATGAATAAGTACAACTCATTATACCAATTACCTCTTTTAATACACACATCATCGGTAACTGAAAAGGGAGCTCGCGTACTGATACATTCATATCATGCTTATATTGTTTTACATCAATAAATTATTGTGATACTTATACTTTGCTTGCACAAATAATATATAGGGAACTTGGTATGGCTACAATTTTGTCACTCTTATTCTGGACCAGATTTTCATCAAACTATTAAGGCTCCATAAGGAACTCCCTATCTGCCTCTAGCTTCTTCATAGTATTAGCCTGCAGACTGATATCGACATCAATGCTCTTACCTCCACTCTTGCCCTCATGCAAGAACACCATCCCATCAAATCGATTGTTTATCCCACTTCTCACACTCTCTGGCCTTCCCCAACCAAAGTCCACACTGTAAACCTTGAACCTTGGTGAGCTTGACATTAACACGCTATTCGGGCCAGCATCCTCAAGCTTGAAAATTTTCGGGCTTTTCTCAAACAACTTGGCAGTTTCATCAATTGCTTTAGCATCTGTCAAGGCAATAGCTTTCTGAATCAATTTTGCACTGTACAGTGGTGGCTGCGTTAACAGAAGGCCCACTGTACTTACAATAAATGCAGCTTGAATCAGGTTTCCAAAGTAGGATTTTGGCATGGGAGGATTTATCCTTTTCCGGATATCTGCAAAAACAGTCAAGACAGAGTGATCATCTGGCTTAAGTTGGCGAGCTCGAGTAATTGCACGCCAGGTATGACTTGAAAGAACTTGAAATGTTGAGACGGGGTTTGAGGTTTCGGGTGGATTGGAGTTGACAATTGACTTCATCTCTTCAATCTTCAAATTGGAAAACTTAAAAATTTTGTCTCTTACCAGTGGTAGATCCGCCTTCGGTGGTTGAAACTTGAATGGCACACGGATGTTTCGGGCTGCTGTGCGATTGTGGAATGGTGGGATCAAGAGGGTCTGAGACCGATTGCACGTGTCGGCCCATGAAGTCATGAAATGCCAAACTGAAGTACCATCCAGGACGCCATGGTTGAAGGCACACCCTAGTACGAGTCCATCCTTGAGTTTTGTGAGCTGCAGATGGTATATTCATGAGATTAAAAACAGATTTAATCAGCCAAATGATATAAAAGGTTTGTGAAAACAATCGCTTCAAGAAGAGCAAGGTTAAATCTGATCTCAGGCATTGAAAGTAATCAAAAATAGGGAAAATGAGCTAGGTTTGAACAAAGTTTCAAGACTCAGAATCATAAACGACAACTCGAAAATTCACGAAGAAGCTTATGAGTAATGATAGTAAACCAGTTCCCGTACAACTTCACTAACAACCTTGAATATAATCAACCTCCAAGTTACTACGACTAATATTTAAAAAATCAACACCTCTTGTTGTAACGTTATCTCCCTGGCTACTTTTACGAGATGTCGAGAGTTTGAATCTTGTCAAAAACAAGATGGGTGTGTGAGTATGTTTAACTAGCGCAAAAAACTTTAATAACAATAACTCATATGAATAACTAAAAATACTTTATATAAATGGACTACTGATGATAAAATACCAGTTTCTCTAACAGCCCTTATATTAATAAGCGTTACCTGAATAGCCAGCAAAGGACGATTGAACCCCTCCAAATTGTAAACACCAGTTAAAGGCACCAAATTTATCAAGTCATTGGCACTCTCAGCATCCATCACTTCCGAAACCGTCCTGGCCTCCAAGGATGCCACCACCAGCTCCACGCCGTTCGAATCGTCGTCGTATTCCACCCTAACAACCCCGTCTTCATCTCTCTCTAGATTCCCAGCAAGTTGGTAAAAATCTTGCAAAACGACACTTAGGCCATCCTTGAGTTTTTGTACCATGTGTTCCAAATGAACCCCTCTGTATATTAGTATCTTCTGTGGGTACTGGATGGATAAGTAAGGAAGATCATATGTAATAAGCTGACACACTTTTCTTCCTATTGATTTTTTGGGCTTTACATAGGATTTGCTCAAAAAATTCACCTTCAACACGTTCGGCTCCATAGCTAGGAATTGCTAATACGTTTAAGCTTATACTTGAAATCTATTCTATTCTTGGCAATATGATTTCTTGGTTCATGACTTCTTATACAC
The DNA here is from genome assembly GCF_009905375.1 of Apium graveolens. Classification (NCBI taxonomy): domain Eukaryota; kingdom Viridiplantae; phylum Streptophyta; class Magnoliopsida; order Apiales; family Apiaceae; genus Apium; species Apium graveolens. Next base: position 231,539,044 of record NC_133656.1, on the reverse strand, counting down.
AACGGCGTGCTAATTAGTGCTTCACATACGAATATACATGCATCATCGTCACATGCATCATCGTCACATTGTAATTTGAATAATATTTTTGAATATTTAATTTCGAATACTAGAGTTATTTATTAGTAATACTACGCGTACAAAATTATTTACAGAATTTTTGTACAAAATGACATGAAAGTCTCAGCTCATCACTATATTAAATACATTTGTCCAGCACTATGATTATGGTTGTCTCTATTGTACACCCTCAACTTATTTTCATTTATTTATCTAAAAATTGTGTTTAGAACAGTTGTCAAAATGTGCTCATATATCATAAAAAGAATATTTATTATAACACGAGACATCTTAGTTTTTGCAAATGAGTCCTCTAAACATGGATTATAAAGATATGTTTTAATGTTCGTTGAGTACATTGTAATTTTTGATGTGATCATTTGACTTGATTGGATTCTTGCTTTGCTGGGTTAATGAACACAATTTTATTCTTATTTCTTTTATGTAGTTATTCAACCAATTATTAGTAATTATATTAGAGATGTGGAGTCGTTAAAAGCTTTTTTCCATGGTGATGCATATGAAAACACCTCAGATTTGATCGGTTTCTCGTACTAGGAAGTAGGAACCACATGCATTATACATATACTAAGTTTAGCTAATGGTAAATTATCTAGAATCCGCTCTAAACTTATAGAAAACATATTGCCGACAATGGTACCGTACTAGTTTCATGTGAGAAATCAGATATTCTCATTAGGGAGTCAATAGATGATTATAATCCTGAATGCGTTATTGAAAGAAAACCATTTTTGAACCAAATGTTTTTTGATAAATGATCAACATTCTATTTCATAAAAGATTAAAGGACGAGTGTGTGATTTTCATGTAAGTCCTTGGAGAAAAAAAGTTCAGCATAAAGACAAGAATGTATTTTGTAAGTTTAACAGCGGGGTCAAATGATACTGAAAATTTGGATAATAAAACATCAAAAATGAAAGAGGAGTTAAATGTGACTGTCTAGCAAAGCTTGTTATTTGTTCATATGACGAAGATGGGTTTAGTATTAAAAAGTTTTGAGAGAAAAAAAATCATGTTTTATACTTTTATTATACAAACATGTAATATTTTTTCCCAAATTCTTTATATTATCCATTAGTGTAGTGATAAGTGGAATTTATATCCACTTAGAACGCTTCGTAAAGGCTCAAATTAGTGATTTGTAATCAAGTTATTTGTATTTTTGATGTGTTGTAGTGTTTTGCATTTCAAGGTATATTTGGAAGAAAGAATAGATTTTACATTGTTTTTATGCTAAAAGGGTGTTAGGATGGAGACTCGGAAGTTAGCACGAAAGAAACCAGCAATTGAAGTCAAGGAAACAATAAAAATTAGAATTTTCAGAAACTCAGGGCGGCCGCGCTGGATTTGAGGGCGGCCGCGCTATATCGAAACAGCCCAAACCAAGGTATCCCTCTATTGTTTCGGTTTATGCTGCTTTTCTAGTTTTCTAGTTGAAGTTGTTTGGAGATTCAAATCATTTTCATTCTGCTTTATAGTAGCAAGTATTGCATAGTTTCTATATAATTGCGCAAAGAGAAGAAGGCAGAGTAGGAATAGGAATTCGAAAATGCTAAATGTTTTTATTGATAGCATTATTGTCACTATTTCTCTAACAGATTGAGTGTATATTAACAACTGTATATTTGCATAGATAATAGCTGTAAATCTGATAGATAACAGCTGTATTAAGCTGACTTTATTGGCTGATTTAGAGCGTGATTGTGAGGGATTTGTTAGGCTGAATAGAATTCTGATAATTTTACATACAAATAAGCTCCTGTATTTATAGGTACAGCAGAGCTAATTATAACTACAAATCAATGACCAAAAATAGGAGTTCAAAGAGATACTTGGCTCTAAAACGATTGACTGGAACAGGTTGCTTTAGAAGCTTATTTAACGCATCAAGTGATCCCTGGAAAGATGAAACAAAGTTGAGGTAAGGATTCTAACACAAATACGCCAATAAGTCATAAGTGACACATGAGTTTGAAGGCTCCCTGACATTTTTGGCATATTTGAACTCAAAGTTCATTTTTTTAGCACAGCTATTCAGATTATTCCAAAAGTGGCACAGAACGCCACTTCCTCCGGGGTTCAACCCCAGAGCCCCAGAAGAAGTGGCGTTCTGGGATAAATTATTTTTTTTGTTTTTTTTTCCTCCCCGGACTGAATTGCATTTGGTGTTAAGGGTGAAATCAATGTTGGAGACCTACTTTTGGGTTTTAATATTAAATTGAAAAAAAATTATTTTGGTTTTTTTTTGTTGGATAGTCATGCAAACCTTTTTTTAGTACGTATTTTTCGTTTTTTAAAAAATATAGTTTATATATGATTTTTTTGGCATTGAAAAGGGTACCAAGGTACTCGAGTGTGCAATTTGTAATTGGGGGCATGTTTAGCAAATCTCATAAATAAATCCTAGAAAATTATTTTGATTTAATTTTTTTTCTATTGACTAGTGATGTAAACTTATTTGTAGTACGTAAATTTTACTGTAATTTTAAATTTTTATTTGTAATGTTTTAGGTTTATGCAATAGTGTATCATGGGGAATAATTTTTGTTGACGAGGCCTTATATTTAATATGAACTAATTTGCTAATAATGAATACTTGACTTGAAATACAAATTCTATGACATATGAATAATAAGGATATATGAATAATAAGACGATACAGAATAATAAGACGATATATGAATAAAAATGAGTACGATGCAACAATATAAATATTAAGAGGCAACAATATATGAACTGGATCAGTCATGTGCATCATCAGAGTCATCATCATCGGAGTCATAATCATCCTCATTGATATTCCAGGTATGGGACTCGATGAACGCCTTCATTCTCTGCAATTCCCTCGTTGACTCCTCAAGTTCACGCTGCAACTCGCGGATTTCTGCAGAATGGGCTACATTCCCTGCGGTAATTTTTCCCCTAAGAATTTCAATGAGAAATGTTGCACGGGGTTCAAGCGGCTCTTCGATCCAACGTTCGTAAAGGCAAGCACCGTCGGGACATTTGATAAATCGCCTTCCTGCGTCAATACCCCTCCAGTAGTGTACTTCAACAGCTAATTTTTGACAAAAACAATAATCCAAATTTGGGAGTGAAGACATAATTACTTTGATGAGTGTGACTTCATGAGGTTGTAACTCTCTATTTATAAGTGATTTGGTAAAGAAGAAATGAGGTAATTTGAGGGACTGTTCACGTGCTAAACATACTATACAAATATAGTTCGTATTCAAAACTTGATTGTGACTTGTCATTGTTGCTCTCACCTGCATTATTTTCAAAAATATGGAATCATTATCTGGTGGAAAGTGACAGGAAAACTCTGTATATGCACTGACTTCACATACAAAGCCTTATATTTTCCTCTTTATGTCATGTATAGGATTTGACTTGTCATATACTGTTTGAAATATCATTCAACTGTAACTTTTTCACTGTTTATCTAAAATTATTGGAAATGGTTGCATGTGCTTCTGAAATGTTTACTAACACGAAACAGTAATTCCAAAATAAAATGAAATGAGCACCCAACTATTAATTATAATAATATTAGAACAAACAGAGATACGACTAATATAGAGCTAGAATGCATAAATCCGAAAAGGGAAAAAAGGCCACTCAAATCAGAACACAATAATTCTTGTCAAGTTTGTTCATCGGACATGTAATCATCGGAAATGTAATCCTCATTCTGTAACAGTCTGTGTTGTTCTGTTTCCGTAAGCTCTCTACCAGAAGCACGAATTGAATCTTGTGCTAGTTCGAACATATAGTAACGACTCCTACGCAACAATATTCTGTTATTTTTCCGTCGAATAAGGGTCACGGCTTTAACCACTTTTCGCCTAAATTCAGACCAAGGAAGATTTTCATGAGGCCGAGGATATATGGATAGAGAACGACGAAGCGAAACCCTTACACTCATCGCAATAAGATCATGTGTAAGGCTTTCGGATTCTTCACGTCGAAATGCCCATTCTCGGCGTACACCAGCAAAGTACTCCACTGGATCACTTACCATAAGACTACGGTAATCGTCATCTCTTTCACTAAGCAACCACTTCTTATTTGTGGACGATGACATCGTAGTACTGCTTGGATGTAATATGTGTGAGGGTGTATAATTTATATAGTGTAAGTAGTTGGGTGATAAAGAAAAGTTAATAAGACTAACAGTTGTGGAACATAAAAGTAATGAAGATGTACAGGCTGTAAGTGTTGTTGATGTACGTGTCATTACTGCCACCCATGTGAAATATGACAATAATTTATAGACCCTTTCCCCTGAGTACATAGTAGAAAGCACATGCAAGCAAATTAAATAATTGAGCAGGAGGAACACTGAAAAGAGTTATGTGGATGTCAAATCATTTTAATGAAATATAGAGGAAAGTATAACTATTTGATATGAGTTATCAGTTTTTGCAGATGAAATCAATTAAAGTAATTGCATTGATGGTGGTCATGTTGTGATTTTGTTTCAATTTCACTTATTATGTTTTCGTTGATGTATTAGTTTATTTATTTTATTTCATCCGTTATACGTTAATTGGAGAATGTGACAGTTTTAATTTCTTTAAGTAAGTATGTACGTTTTGAATATTACTTAGGAAACACCTTGAAATGTAATACCGTGGGGTAAGAAAAATAACAAGTTTGAAAATGACGAGAACTAATAAAAATAAGTCTGAACTGAATATGTAATGAAAATATGGGAAACTAAAAATAACAAGTCTGGAAATATGTGAAATAGTACTGATCAGCCACAGAACCTCCCGCCGGTGTGGCATAGCCTCCCCTTTCCTTTCACTGCTCTACGGGGCTGCTGTCTGAGCTGTATAGGAGGATCAACTTCCTCATCATCGTCATCCTGCTCCTCACTGTCACCCTCCATATCTGCATCCTGCATGATAGGGGGTGTATGCATCTCACCCCCTGCTCATGACTCTGTGCGGAGGAATCACGTACTAACCAGGGGTCGAAGCCCCTAGTCGGGGTCTGGAAAGAGAAGCCTGAACCTCCTGTCTCAGGCGGGAAACTATATGTAGGCTGTGGAAAAGCTTGGGGCAGATGACCGTAATGAGTCTGAGTAGAATGGCCCCAACTGGATCCAGTAGCCCATGCACTAGGAACAGCATAAGAAGTCTGAGTAGTGTGGCCCATAGTAGATGCACCAACATAAGGGTTGTGGCCCTGAGAAGGGTGGCCAAAAGTAGATGTACCCGCATCATGACTCTGAGTGCTCCGCCCCCAAGAAGACCCACCAACATCAGGCACCTGTGAACTTTGACCCCAAGTAGACGTATGAGGATCTCCCTCTCCCTGAATAAAGTGGTCCCTGGTACGGTCAGTATGTCCATGCCCCTGAAAGCTATGCCCCCAACCTGAGCCAGATGAGGTGTAGAACGAAGAACCCTCTCCACCTGATGGACGAGGCCAAGGCTCCCAACCATCCCGAGGAGCTGGTGCAGCATTAACAAATGCAGTACCTGGCCTACGGGCATGAGCACCGCTAGTACGTGGGGTGGCAGGAGGTGGATGAGGGGGCCTCTGTAGAAGATATGGGAAACCTATGGCATCTAATATGCCATGTAAACCCTGAAGCGCCTCATCCACATTATCATCATCCTCAGCCACGCCGGACTCCCGGATCTGGTGGTAGGCAGCGGACAACCCCTCAACCTGTATTGACATAATGTAAGTTTGAATGACATGTAAATGTGTATACATAAACGAAAACTGTGACAAATGAAGAGGTACTAATCTAAGAAGAGAAATCTTACAGCCACTCGTAGGTGTCCCTGCGACCCCTGGAATCCTTGCTGGTCCCTCCAAATCCTGGGGTTGATCATGAAACGCCTAGTGACTCTGTCGTACCACTCAGGATAGTCAACAACGCACATAGGTCTGTGAGTGCGTCTGTAAGATGGTGGACCAAGCACGGCAGTGTGACGTGACTCCCAAAGCTCACGCACCCTAGTGAACTTTAAAGGCCAACCTTTTTGACCCCTATGGAAAGAATCATGATCAGTAAGTGGAGAATCAGTAGGGACCTGCTGCAAGTAGCCAAACTGTCTTGTGACCCTATCAGTGTAGCACCACTCCACCCATGTCAAGTAAAAGAGGGGGCAATGTGCACTCATGAGTGATAGCTCAAGCTCAGGGATGTATCGTGCCTCAACCGCGGAATCACCGTAGGGCATCCACCTGAGGGAATCCTCAGACATGGTATCTAAGTCATAACGAATTCCGCGTAACGAATGTGTCTGCACAGTCGTACCATCCAATGGGACCATCCACCTGAAGCAAGAAATGTATTATGTTAGAGACTATGTTAGAATACTTTTGAACATGAACAAAGAGTCATAAATATTTAAGCATAGTCGTACCTGAGAGCACGGGGATGCTGCATCAAATAAGGGTCTCGTTGTCTGGGAGCTAAGGCAGTACAATGCTCATATATCCATACCTGAACCACATTCGAGAAATGAATATTTGTTGAACGCATGGATCATGTACCATGTAGTATGCAGTGTCTCTAAAGTATGCAGTTTGTCTATAGTATGCAGTGTGTCTAATGTGAAGTATGTTGGGTGGATATGTACCTGTAATAATGTCATCGACCCACATAACTTCGTCTTATATCCAATGCTAGCTGAGCAAAGGTGGCGGTAAAGATAAGCAAGACATGCACTGCCCCAGCTATAAGTACTAATCTAATCCACGTGCCGCACAAATGGGAGGAGGTTTAGAGGCATACGGTAACCACTGTAGTTTGGCACAGTAGAACCAATGAGCAAAAGCAAGTGTGCACGTGTATGGTACAGTAGCTCACGCTCATGATCATGACCAGTAACTGAGTGTAGACGGGAACAGTCACCGAACTGACGAACCAACCAACTAATCTTAATTTCACCCTTCTTTATAACAGCTGTATCTTGCTGTGGATCGGGGGCAACACCAAGAATCTCATATACTAACAATGCATCTACATCCCCTGGAATAGGTAATATAGGACGTCCAACGCTGCGTAGCCCTAATATGTAGTACACATCCTCAAGTGTAACAGTGGCCTCACCGAAACGGAGATGGAAAGTATGCGTCTCCGGGCGCCATCGATCAAGAAAAGTCGATATGAGGCCAGCATCATGTCTCATACTCCCGGCTAGTAGAACACCCATAAAACCAGCTTCTGTAATGGCATCTCGGATAGGCTGTGGCAGTGGATTAGCCTGAACACAGTCCCAGTATGTCTTGAAGTTTGAGCGGAGCCATAAATGATCGTCACTACCCTGCAAGTAAATTTGAATTTAAGCATTTACAAATAGCATAAAGAATTTTGATAAGTAAACCGGGAACTGGGACAAGAATGTGTACCGTGCCACCCCAGACCTGACTGTAGCAGCCTCAAATTTTAGAAACTAATATACTACAAAGGGGGAACTTTAGTTGATGGCTTATAGTTTTGCAGCTATTTATAGCCATATTACATGGTCAAAATGTAATATTAGGTTGTGCAGTTACGAATATGGAAATAATCGATATTATCCACCCTATAAATTGTAAAATGAAATTATTCACCTGTGTCATGCAGTTCAAAACAAAAGTTGACTTGTCAAATCATTTCATAAATTTGCATGTGCCTACTCCCGTGAATTTATGAAATCCGCATTTCCTTTACGTAAACACAGTACTTCTTTTAACTTTTCATATTTGTCTGAAGATTCGGACTTCTAAAAGTTGACAAGTCGATTTCATCTTGCTAAAAGATGTTATTGTCTTCTATTACAGCAAAAAAAATACAAACTACCCTTTCATAAAAACAATTCTTTGTCAACTACCAATGTACCCTTTTTTGAAGTCACAAAAGGTCATATGTACACCTTTTTTAAAAATTCAAATATTACATACTATAAATAGGCTTGCATGACTCCCCAATAAAAAAAATACACCAAAATAATTTTTTTCCAATTTAATATTAGAACTCAAAACTAGGTCTTCATTGAATATTTTCGTTGCCGACTACCCTTTTTGAGGGCACAAAAAGTCATACATACACTTTTTTTAAAAAAAATAAAAATTACTTACTATAAATAGGCTTGCATGACTACCCAACAAAAAAAAATTACACCAAAATAATTTTTTCCCAATTTAATATGAAGACTCAAAACTAGGTCTTCATTACATATTTCCCACTTACAAACACTTAAGCACAATTAACACAACTGCCATTCAATCCCGGAGGAAAGAAAAAAAACAAAAAAAAAATTAATTTACCCCACAACGCCACTTCTTCTGGGGCTCTGGGGTTGAACCCCGGACCCCAGAGGAAGTGGCGTTTTGTGCCACTTTTGGAACTAAAAAAATGAACTTTGTGTTCAAATGTATGAGTTTGAATAACCTGGGATAGTAAGAGGAAAGGGTACCCGTCAGAGAACATAATCTTGTGTCCGCAAGCATAATCAGGGTCTACCTTTCTAGTTTCTGATTCTGTATCAGGATACAACTTAAATAACTTCGACAGGATTTAAGTAAAGAACATCGTCATGAAATTACACAAAAGTAAGATATTTCGTGATCTGTTCTACATACAAAGTAAGTTTATGTAACATCTTAATGACCATACACAAGTAGTCTTAGAAATGGGACATTACATGCAAGGATATGTGCTAATCGTGAATTTTACCAAATCTCATAAATGCAACCTAACCATGATACTTTGTAGATAGACCGACATCTTCAAACCTGTGAGAGTAAAAATAGAAAGTTGTAGGGGTTAATGCAATTTTCAAGGAGTGGATAATTTGGAAAAGCAGCAGGAATAAATACTAACCGTAAGTCATGATTCATACATAAGATTGTATATATGCTTTGATAATAAGATGCATATTTCTTTTCTTCTTTTTTTGCGACATCCCGTAAAGAGAGTGAGAGAGATACCGCTATATCAAGAGGTCTTGTTTTTTTTTCTTTTTTTCCTTTTTAAGAAGATGCATATTTCACTTTCTCAACAATAGAGGTTTCTCTGCTACTGATGAAGCCTATATAATTTCAAATTTTAATGTGAAGACCGGAGAGAACAATTATTTCAGTTATATAAATATAATGTGAAGACTGAAGACCGGAGAGAACAATTATTTCAGTGAACTGTATTACTGTATATATCCTATACAGGTCTCTAGTTTGAACTAATCAAGGATTACCTCCATTAAAGCGCACCAATCGACTGGCTTTGCCGAGATAATCAGAGAACCATTTTGATGTGTCAGCTCCTTCATCTAAGGCAGAACCAGACCATTTCCACACAGAGACGCCATCAGCTGTTCCATTTGGTTTTCTCAATGAAATATCCAGTTCAGCCATCCCGGGGGCCTTGATCACTAGGGAGAAATTGAAATACATCCATACCGTTACATTGCTATTCATATCTAACTTCAAACTTCCATTTGAGACCAGAATCTCGTGACAGTCAATCATCATAAGTTCATAACTTACACAAACAGAATTTTAAAAAAAAATTATGTAAAACAACTGAATAAAAAGCATATGAATGGAGTTCTTAGAAAAAATAACAGAAGAAAATAATTTTGAACAAACATATTTGTAAGTTTCGGTGAATCATATAATAATATTACCCATATAGGAGTTATTGGTAGGTTTTCAGCCCTCAGTAAAGGCATCAGTAGGAAGCTCGACATATATAAGAGCTAGCTTTGGTGCAGTCCTTTGGGTATATGCCCTGCCATTTGAATTCACAACCAGCCATTGTCGATCCCAGTAAAAACCTGTATACAAAGTACCAAGAAACATAATTGCATAGATATTCCACTAAAATCGAATTTCGTAAATATCCAAGTAAATTAAACCTCATAGAAACACCTAATAGCACACCATCATACATAAAAAATCGTTGGGCAAAATTTTGCACGATATGTAAAAAATATATTGACTACAAATATTAGTATTTTGCAGCATCAAAATTATAAGCAAAAGTATTCAGTTTGAACCAATGACCTCTCTGTCTAACGATATCTCCCTCGGTTTCTTTACGGGTCTTAAGCGTGAGCAATTTAAACATAACAAGATGGACTTAAGAGGTGATACATACATACCCGTGGGAGTGGGAGTGGGAGGTGCTTGAGAAACAGAAATGCCGCAGCATGATTTAATTGGGTATTCTCTACAGAAATTTGTTGTCAATACAGGAAGATTGAGAATAATCTTGTCTATTATTTTAGGGTTTGGGATGGGGTTTTATATCAAATAACCCACCGAACTCGTTAAAATATATCAAGTAGCTACTCAATCTCCACGACGACTCATTTAAACCACTAAAATACTAGTATATATCACTCCGTTAGATTTTTTAAATTTTTTTAACGGAAAACGTTAACTTTAAAAATTTGTAGTCGTATATTTTTGTTAAACCGCCAGACACATAAAATTGAGATAAACAACGAGAGTCCTAATTGAAGGGATATATTCTTTTCATCTCTCTGTTGAATTTTACTCAAATTAATACTGCAATTGCAGATCACCTAACTTTTATTTTACTCATGAAGATAACGATTATTTTAGGACCAATTAAACAGATATACAGATGAGAGAGAGGCACTCAAGTTTGCGGATAAACCATAATAATCAAAGAAATACACGGCAAACACAACACTTCTGTTAAAAAAATTTAAAAATTCTAACGGAGTGATATATACTACAGTTAAATATCTTTAAAGTAATAGGGTTGGGACCGAGAAAAAATATTACTTTAGTGAGTTTATTACTTTATCGGGAGTAAAAATACATTATGTCCATTATGCTGGGACCAGAAAAAAATATTATTTTAATGAGTTTATTACTTTAACGATTATTACTTAATCGAGGTTTAATTGTAGTATTTTAGTGGTTTAAATGAGTCACCGCGGAGATTAAGTAGCTACTTGATACATTTTAACAAGTTTGGTGGACAATTTGATATAAAACCCGTTTGGGATGAAGATGAGGAAGATGTTTATTGTTGAGTGAAAATTTATTTAAAAGAAATTGTACATTATTAATCAAATGTGGTTAAATACATTTAAAACTCCATACACATTAAAAAAGTCACATTCAAGAATAATATATACTTTTATTTTAAATAAAAACATATGGTTTTATTTACGCTTAATGACCTTTCGGGCCCTAAAGTATGGACCGTTATATCTATTAGTCTCAAAATTATGAAGTCATACCTTTTAACCCCTGTAGTATTGGGTATCGTTCCTTTTAGCCCTTTTCGGCAATAAAATGAAGTATCGACCAATATCGGAGGGTAAAAAATATCTTTTACAAAAAGGGTTAAAAGGAACGATACATAATACTATAGGGGTTAAAATGTATAACTTCATAATTTTGAATTTTGCATAGATATTTCCCAAGCTGCTTTGGATGGGCTTTGCTTGCTTTATGGGAACTCTTGAAAATTGATTGCAAGGGCTTTTTGCCTTCGAAAACTTGATGGCCTGCATGAAAGATCTTTTCGGTCAGGAAGTACATTGGTCTCAAGAGATTTTAAATTTAAAAAGATGCATGTATACTTTAATAATAATCTCGTTGAATAGTATAGACATGCATGCTTTTAAAAAATAATTATATAAATCATCAAACTTTTTTATGTTACAAAAGAGATGCAAATACTGAAGTTTAGCATTCGAAATGCGATAATAAAGAAAGAATAATAAGTTTAGTTAAAAGGGTTGTTTTGCAAGTGAGACTATGTTCATAATGGTTTGTTGTGTTCTTTTTAGCAAATTGCAGACTTTAAATATAAGTGAACAGAAACTAACAAACCATTCTACTGCAAATCCAAAACAGAAAATTGGGAATTTAATTACTTACAACGATGAAGTTGGAACCTTGGCCCTCAAACTTGGTCTTGAGGATCCTTGGAAAATCAGGCTTACTTCTCACAAGTGCTATACTACATTCAGCGACCTAACTAAACCTCATCATATCAAGTACAGAGAAGCAGAGCACTTAATATACATGATGGTTCACTATAAGGAGGTTGTTGTTGAAATTGTGCCCTAGTGGATCTATAAACTTGTAATATACTTTTCGGTTTTAGACATGAATACTATATGCTTCACAGAGATCAACAGTTCCAACTGCAAGGTAGTAGGCTCTTTTATTAAAAAAATAAAATAAAATTGTTGCTTGCGGTTATCATTTAAATTGATACCTAGGTTCTGGATATTCCTATTGCAGAATTATTAGTATTCGGAAATTCTGAAAGTTGTTTGTCATCATGCATCTAAGGACAAGGGGTGCCTGAGAATGGAAGCACCTTTTTCTATTGTTTCTCAGACGTGAACAGAACATCTAAAGTTGTGTCTGATTAATGTATTAAGCTCGTCATCCGGTTCATGTATAATGTTGACTCCATAACAGAGCATCTGTAATGCAATATTTTTTTCTTAAGTGCTGTGTCTTAAGTGCTTTTATTTGACTGTATTGGCTCTTATTGCCAAGAAAATTATTTTCACTCACACGACATATTAGTGTTTACCCCGTGTTATAGGTGGAACTGTCTCATTCCAGAGCTGAACTCAGATTGCTCGAGGTGTTCCATTACAATATCTACAAGGTATAAAACAACCAGAATGTGATTTAGTATTAGTATTATAGACACTTTAGTTAAAAACACCACGAGGAGCTCTTTGAGTCTTTCCACATATTCGTGCTATTTATCTGTCATGTTTATTATTTGAGGGCGATGTCAGAGCTCTAACAAGCATGACATGGACATGGCTTGATACAACACGATATAGGATACGACATTTTCCCATAAAATAGTGCATGGTCTGCGGCCCGTGTGGGAGATAACCCTTAAGTTTATATGTTTATGTAGATGCAGAGATCTTAGATCTTTTCTAGAAGGTTCAAGTTTTCAGCTTGATTTAACTTTAAGGAAGTCATTTAGATGGTAGTGAATGATCTGGTTTATGTAAATCTTAGTAACATATATCAATAAATATAAATTAAATAAACCAGCTTCACATAATAGTTGGAATCATATGAAATAGAGTTATTTGCAAAATGTATCCCCATGGTTTGGCCAAAATGTATTTTTTACCTATACTTTATATAACTGTACTTTGCATCCCCTTACTATTTTCGGCGCGACAAATTGCACCCTTTTCGTTAAATTTGTTAAAATTCTCGGGGGCATTTTAGGAAATTAAAATATTTAATTATAATTAGATCATTATTTAAGCTTTTTGACCTTCTTAATGATACTTTTCGAAAAAATTTAAAGAACGAAAATTATAGAGAACGAAAAAATCTTTTCGAAATAATAACATTCAAAATTATCAAAAAATTTACGAAGGCAAAATTAAATAAAATATGTACTTAATGAATTTATTAAAAAACAATTATAAAAAAAATATTTCAATTTTGAACCTTTTTATTTCGAGAAGATCTTTTTATTCTCTACAACTTCCGTTCTTTAAATTTTTTTAAAATGTATCGTTTAGAGGGTTAAAAACCTTAAATAAAGATCTGAAAATAATTTAATATTTTCATTTCCTAAAATACCCCTGAAAATTTTAACAAATTTAACGAAAAAAGGGCAATTTGTCGCGCCGAAAATAGTAAGGGGATGCAAAGTGTAGTTATATAAAGTATAGGTAAAAAATTATATTTTGTTCAAACCACGGGGATGCATTTTGCAAACAACTCTATGAAATATATGAAATCATAACTTTTGACCCTTATAATATCCATCTTCATACATTTTTACCCATTTTCTTAGTAAAAGTCGATTTTACCCTACAATATTCACCGATATGTCGTTTTGGAGGGGAAAAGGGTTAAAAGGTACAATACTTAATATTAGAGGGGTCAAACGGAATGACTTCATACTTTTGGGGCTGATAGATATAACGACCCATGCTTTAGGGGCCAAAAGGTCATTAAGCCTTTTATTTATGTAAGATTATATACATATTGTAAATATGAAAATAATATCATGGATGATCAAATGTGAAAGCATCGAAAAATTAAAGCCACTTATAATTTAGGTTAGGAGATAGCTATATTTATAATATTACTTCGTAAATTTCTTTTAAATAGTATAAGTTGCTAACTAACGTAACAACAAAGGCCATAACATAAAAGTCAGCATCAAGGTAGTGAAAGAAACCATTTATGACTCATGAAAGGAATCAGCATGTTTACACCCTTTAAACAGATAAAAATACTGGAACTTCATACCTCCCAACAAGTTACACCCTGCGTCATGTATAGGAAACTTATTTCTACGACACTATGACAGTGTATACTTTCCCTGCTACTTTCATCGTGCCTAGATCCACTCCCAAACTTACTGCAATGGCAGTGCATACCAGTGGCTGATAGAAAAAATATATATTAAAAACCACACTACTCCAGAGTTGGTGACATTCAGAAAAATTGAAAAGAGTTCTTAGCTCAATAATTGTGAAAGAGTTGGTTGGATCATGGGATTTCAACTAGATAAACTAGAATGAGGATAATATTCTAATACATTTGTAATCTCATTCCTGTTAAGCGGGTTGAAATCCCATGATCCTCAAATGACCTTCAAAATTTGTCCCAGAACACCACATGGGAGTCCAGTTTCGGGCAAGTGACGTTACTTTCCTCAAAAAATTTCCTTCACTTTCTAGTGGGAGTCCAGTTTCGGGCAAGTGACGTTACTTTCCTCAAAATTTTCCTTCACTCTCTAGTACAAGCAAGCTATTCACTCCTACCGCGTACACCGACTTGTAAACTATTCACTCCTAAAAGGTTTACTGGGATGAATGAAATAACCACAGAACACACGTTTGTATTCACTTCTAGGTTCGGATATAGAGATATATTCCAACAAAAGAACTTTACTCTTAAACATCAAGTACAAAAAAGATGCAAACAACATTATATATATAAAAAAAGTTCACTTATGGAAAATGTACAAGAGCACTTACAACATGTCATATCACTTTCAAATTGGACAATAGAAATCCTGATCCAATTCTCCGGCCTCTGGACTCTGGTCCTGGAGATTTGAAGTTAATCCATTGACAAAGCTCATCCTCCATTCTC
Source organism: Apium graveolens (assembly GCF_009905375.1). Classification (NCBI taxonomy): domain Eukaryota; kingdom Viridiplantae; phylum Streptophyta; class Magnoliopsida; order Apiales; family Apiaceae; genus Apium; species Apium graveolens. The sequence continues at coordinate 231,523,855 of NC_133656.1, read as the reverse complement.
ATTTATTTTCCAACATACTACAAATCATATTCCATTCGGATCCATTTTTCTACAATCCTGTGTGGATTTGACAGCAACGCCAAAACCTAATGGCATATCCGACATAGAGAACACCACAACTCCATCATTAGTATTAATATTCTCAGTAATTCTCCTATTACTACGCCAACTACTAGCTGACTACTTCTACGTACAAATAAAACATATATAGTCGTGCAACAGCTATATTTTAAATATGTTTAGATTATTAAAAAACCCAACAAGTTCCCCCCTAAACTACTAGTATTTTTCCACTCCCGCATCGCCTGCAACAATGTCCTTGACACCTAGCAAACTCCGCATTGCTTCGAACTTAACCTTTCCTAAAGCCTTTGTCAGAATATCTGCTCGTTGTTCCTGTGTGCTCACATACTTCACAATCAGCTCACCTCTCTCAATGCACTCCCGGATAAAATGGAACCTGACATCTATGTGTTTACTCCTCCCGTGTAGCACCGGATTCTTCATTAATTCAATAGCCGATCTATTATCCACACACAATATCACAGCTCCAACTTCTTGCCCTGTTAGTTCACCTAGTAAGCCTCGAAGCCATATGCTTTGACACGCCGCCATGGTGGCTGTCATATATTCAGCTTCACAGGAGGAGAGTGCAATCACTCTTTGTTTCTGAGATGCCCAAGAAATGAGATTTCCATCCAGATAAAAACACATTCCCCCTGTGCTTCTTCTGTCTACAACATCCCCAGCCAAGTCGTTGTCTGAAAAACCAATTACAGCCATCTTGCTTCCCGCCTTCTTGTACTCGAGTCCATAATCGAATGTCCCTTGTATATATCTCAGAATATGTTTTACTGCTTGTTGGTGCTTCGTTGTAGGTGCTTCCATGAATCTACTAACTATCCCCACAGCGTAAGAAACATCAGGTCGCGTGTGGGTTAAATACCTCAAGCTTCCAACAATGCTCCTGTATTCCTTAGCATCTACCAATTGTCCTCCTTCATCCTTATCAAGTTGCATTTTCTGCTCCATTGGATACCTTGCCAAATTGCAGTCCATCATTCCTGCTTTTTCAAGAATTTTCTTGGCGTATGTAGTCTGTTTCAAGGTAATGGATGACCTCCCCTACTTCACCTCTATACCCAAGTAGTAAGATAGTAAACCCAGATTGCTCATTTCAAACTTAACACTCATTTGTTCCTTAAAGTGTTTAATCTCATCCTCACTCCATCCCACGACTATCAAGTCATCTACGTAAACTCCCACAATCAGCACACTTCCTTCCCTACACCTTGTGTACACTGCCTGCTCATGTAAACATCTTTTAAAACCCAACTCTCGCAAGCATCTATCCAACTTTGCATTCCATCCTCTAGGGGCCTGACGCAAGCCATGCAATGCTTTTATCAATTTATATACCTTTTGTTCTTGACCTCTCTTGACAAAACCCTCGGGTTGTGCAACATATACCTCCTCCATTAACTCCCCATTTAAGATAACTGACTTGACATCAAGATGGTGTACCTCCCACTGTTCTCTGGCTGAGAGCATGGTTACAGAAATCGGAAATCGGACTAAATCGGTTGAGTTACCGATTTACGATTTATCGGAAATCGTCCCTGGAGGCTTTCTGGCATTTCCGGAATGGGAACGATTTATCGGAATATTAAATCGGAATAAAATCGGCTATATTTTAATATATATTTTTAAATATATATATATAAGTAAAATATATTATATAGTATGTTTCTTAAACAAAGTCCAAGCGTTGTACTTGTACATGTACTACAGCCTAAAGTATATTGTACTACAACTCTAAAATATAGTGTATAGCTTTGCATAGAGTGTTACTGTGCTTTATTCATTAAAAAAGTATACAAGTGCATAGATTCTCATCTTCTTCTCCCTTTTATCCCTCCCTTTTCCGGCTTCCCCTTCTTTACATCGTCTTATGGTTCTTCGTTTTAAACTTTTTCGTTCTTTATCATTCAAGGGATTCGTTTTACACTTCCCGTTTCATTCTTTCCTTTAAGTATCATAGAATTGAGATTGAAATCTGGTTTTGATCTGGTAATTTTTCCGATTTGACCCGAAATTTGACCCGATTTCACAAATACGTTTTTTGAACCGATTCACTCTAATAATATCGGCAGCCCTGATCTGACTGATATTTCGGCCGATTTATCGGCGATACGGCCGATTTCTGTAACACTGGCTGAGAGTGCCAACAACAACCGTATTGTCTCCAAACGTGCCATTGGAGCAAATACCTCTTCATAATCGATTTCTTTTCTTTGGACATACCCTTTTGCAACGGGTTGGGCCTTATGTTTAACAATATTTCCATCCGCGTCTCTTTTGAGTTTATAGACCCACTTTAAACCAATAGCCTTATGCCCGGATGGTAGATCAGTGAGAAACCATGTTTTGTTCTTCTCGATGGCTTCCACCTCCAGTTTCATAGTATTCTGCCATTCCTTCTCCTTCGCTGCTTCAGCATAACAAATTGGTTCCGCAGCCTTTAGTAACATAAGTTCATCGATCATGTTTATCACCTCGGTTTCATTATACAAGTCTTCCATCATTCTATAATGATGTGGCCCACTACTGAGTTCAGTAGAACCACCTGCAGAAGAGACACTTGCAGATGACTCAGATATAAACGTTTCTGGAGTTCCTGTTCGTGGTGTTTGTACAGGTGTTGGCACCTCATTTTCGGTCTCTGAGATTTCTTCTCTCTCTGTAAAAACAGTTTCGATGGTGAAATACTCAGATGTCAATCTCCCGTCACCTCCTTCTTGTTGCCACGGCCAGAAGCTCTTCTCTTGAAATACCACATCTCTACTCACGTGTACTGTCCCTGTTCTGGGATCATACAACCTTTCTCCTTTTGTGCCTGGTTCTCTCCCAAGATATACAACCTGCTTACTGCGATCATCAAGTTTTTTAATACGTACCATCGGGATTTTCATATACGCGATACACCCAAATACTCGGATATGGGCTAGATTTGGCTTCCTTCCATTCCAGGCTTCATATGGAGTTTTTCCATTCAAACTTCATGTTGGCAAACGGTTCAGGACATACACAGTGTGACGTGCTGCCTCCCCCCACATATACGAAGGCATTTTTGACTCTTTAAGGAAGCTTCTGATCATGGCTGCCACCGTTCGATTCCTGCGCTCTACTACCCCGTTTTGTTGCGGGGTGTAGGGTGTTGTAAGTTGTCTGCTAACACCTGATTCTTCACAAAACTCTGTAAATGATTGTGAGCAGAACTCCCCTCCACGGTCTGTCCTTAATGTCTTTATGTTCGTCTCTGTTTTATTTTCAACCATCACCTTAAACTTCTTAAACACAGCTAATGCCTCACTCTTCTCCTTCAAACAATAAACCCACATTTTTTTTACTAAAATCGTCTACAAATAACAAGAAATAACGATTACCTCCTGGAGTTGTTGGTGAGATGGGTCCACAAATGTCTGCGTATACTAGCTCCAACACCTTTTTTGCTTCAAATTTTGTTTGTGAAGGGAACGATCCTCTTGACTGTTTTGACATCAAGCATCCTTCACACCTGGTTGATGGGTGTGTCAACCTTGGGATTCCCTTTTCCATTCCCTCCTTTGACATCAACTCAAGTGCTTGGAAATTTACGTGTCTCATTCTGGAGTGCCATAGCCATGTGTTCTCCTCCGCTTTTGTGATCATACACCTAGGCCACATCTCTTCAAGACTTATTTTGTACAACCGATTCTCATATTTTTTCACTTTCATCAAAAGCCTCCCTTGCTCATTGTATACCCACAAGTAATCCCCATCTAACATAACTTTGTTTCCATCTTCAGATAACTGTCCCAGGCTAATGATATTACTACACAATGCAGGGATATAGTATACATCTCTCAATAGCTTATCTTCGCCGTTCTTGCACCTGAAGGAGACGACCCATTTACCCTTTATACACACGGTAGATCCATCTCCAAATTTTACCTGCCCACTCATGTTCTCATTTAACTCCTTAAACTTTCCTCGATAACCTGTCATATGGTTCGATGCTCCATTGTCCAAGTACCAGACCTGTGTCTCCTTTTGATCTCCTAGACTCTCTTTCAGCTTTGGGTTCACTCTTTCTTCCTTCAATAACATTGGATTGCTCGTGATTTCAGATATAAGCAAAGCTGGTTCACCATCCTGGAGTCTGGTTAAATTCAACTCCCTCTGTGTGTCCCTGTTCTTACGAGGTTTTCGACATTCATACGCAAAATGTCCATACACTTGACAATTGAAACACCTTACCTTGCTTTTGTCTTGTCCATCACGATTCCCGTTTTTCCATCGGTTGTCTCCATCGCCTCGAGTCCCTTCTTTGTTGGTTCGTTTTAACCATTCTTCTCGAGTCAATAAAACTTGTTCCTCATTGCTCTGCTTCCTTCTCCACTCCTCCTCTGTTAATAGAAGTTGTCCTTGGTTCGCTTCAGTTCGTCCACCCAGTCGTTCTTCATGAACTTTCAACGAGCTAATTACTTCTTCTACTGACATCCCCTCCAAGTCTCCAAACTGCTCGATGGTTGAAGCAATTTGAAGAAACCTTGAAGGCACGGCTCTGAGAAGTTTCTTCACTACATACGCTTCTTCCATTTTCTCTCCTAGTGCTCTAATATTCGTGACCAGGCCGTTTAGTTTCATGTAAAAGTCGTCTAGCTGATCAGTCTCTTTCATGCCCAATGCTTCAAAATCTCCCTTTAATGTCTGAGCTCTTGCCGTTTTCACTTTCTCAGCACCTAGACTCATGATTTTGACTGCCTCTCACGCCCCTTTAGACGTTGTTTTGTCAGCAATGGATAACAACATGTCTTCCGGTATCCCTTGGTAGATAATAGCTAGAGCTCTCTTATCAGTCTTGTCTTCCACCGTGGCTTTTGGATCATTTGGTTCGATTGCATCCCACACTCCATGGGCCTGCATAAACACCTTCATTTTTAGTGCCCATGCAGTGTAGTTCACCTTCGTTAACATGGGAAAGCTTAAACCGAACGAGCTCTCTTTGGTTTTGTTGGTCTTCATCATAGCTGACCTGGTAAATTTGCTTGAACAGAAACCTACGCTCTGATACCAAAAGAAGCACTAGTATATACTCACACACACCTGTATGTATAATTAAGGAACGTTAAACTCTCTTATTAATTAAAATAGAACTAGATACAGGGTAATATAAGCCTGCTAAAAACAAGGATCAAAACAACCAACTCCTACACTATCTCCACTACCTTAATTCTCCTATTACTACGCCAACTACTAGCTGACTACTTCTACGTACAAATAAAACATATATAGCCATGCAACAGCTATATTTTAAATATGTTTAGATTATTAAAAAACCCAGCAATGGGAAAGGGCTTCAACTATGTTCTTTAGGTTATTTCCCGTAAAACTGAACAGCTTCTCAAACACTTGGTAGTTTCTTTCTCATCCAACGGCCTCATCTTTCTCCTACAATCTGACCATAAAACATAAGGTTCTGCGTTCCCTAGCTATTGTGACTAATAAAACTAGGAAATTTTGGCAAAAAAAAAACTAGGAAAGATTTTCATCCTATCAAAACCTAAAAGTCAAGAAAAAAAAATCAAACAATCAATACAAATTTACTAGAAAATTGAGCAAAGCAAACCTAAATACAGAGCAAGAAATATTAAATTAAAACTAAATATAAACACAGCCATATATGATTATGTATAAAATGCCTTGTGGTGAGTGTAGGCAGCAAGAGTTTGAAAGAGGCAAGGCTGTTGTATGGATATGTGTGTATATAATGTCTTAAACCCCTCCCCAAACCCTAATAACTACACGGCTACTATTTTCCTTTATTTATTAATTCTTATTTATTAACATCCTAAAAAAAATCTTACTTATTAACATTACTATACTTTACATGTATTTTAATCATCAATGTCTTATCCCTTATATAATATATAATATATAATATATAATATATAATTAAAATAAAACTTGCATTTTAATACTAATTTTATTATACATATGTGAACTGGCTTATAAGTTTATTCCATGCACATAGATCCACTTAATTAACATATCATATCATAAAAAATATGTGGATTTGTATCTCCAAGGTTTTACTCCAAATTATTACTCTAAAGTTATATAATATAAATGACATCTATTCAAATAGAAATAAATTTTAGAATTAAAACTAAAAACTAATTTACACCCTTATATTAATCTAATTTAATGAACCCTACCATTAGCACACATAATAAAACTAAACCCTTTCAAACAAAATTTTAGTTTTTTCACTCCGTTTTTATTTTATTTTTTGTCGTCAAATGATAAGCTTTTTTTTTTTAAATCTCCGTATGTCAACGATCGACTTGTATATCATATGTTATATTTCGACATGATTTACAAAAAATTATTCTAATTTCTAATTTTCATTGTAAGTGAGTTTATATTTAAGTAGTACCCTAATATAAATGATAATAAATTGATTTACATGAGTTAAATTTTAATAAATCAATGCCCTTGAAATCAAAAATGATTTCAAAAATTTGTTCATTAATCGTAATTATTCATTTATCAAGATCAATCATATATTATCTCAATTATATTGTATCCGAAAAAAAAAATATTTGACGAGATTAATTGTTTATCAAATATTTACTTATCAAGGTTGTGCTATAATTTCTTTATTATATGAGAAGAACTTAATTTTAGAAAAAGTCTAATTTAATTACTTGCTGATTTGATACTCAACGTCTCTTAGCAGCCTCAATTTTGCTGTGGACATCTTTGTCTTTCTTCTGCAAACATAACATATACACGTACGTATGATTTTATGGTAGAAATGTTGTTGCTAATGTTTTCTCGTAAATACAGTCGGGCAGCAAGACAAACTCCTAGTATAAATATTGTCACGGTGTACAGATAAGCCATATCGGCGATTAGTGTAGACAAAAATATGCTTTATGTGATGCACGGATTTTCATAATAAATATACCATATACAGATAACCATATCAGCCAATTAGTATAGACAAAAATATGCGTTATGTGATGCACGGATATTCATAATATACGTCACCTCCTTATATTGCCATATCTCTACTTGTATGCTAGAGGACCAGACCTCGAAACAGCAAATCTTGGCAACGGACTGGGACCCCTGCTGCTGCTACCTGATGTCGAACCTTCTGTGAACTTCACTTTGCGGCTTGTACTATAATCTAATGGCCCAGACCGCCTTCCGGCTCCGTTTTGACTGCTTCCACCGTCAGCATCATAATAAGCTTGATCCTGGCTATGGATTGATGATCCCTTGAAATGCCCCTAGTCATTAACACTCGACTGAGGAGTTGAATCTCCGCGAGGATACCTGACTGCAGGAGATGAATGTGACAGAGATACAGCAGGTGAATGGCTCGGTGATGCACCTACTAATGCCAGTGGGGTGGAACGAAAAGTTGTGTAGTACTGGCTATATATTGAACGCAGAATGGCACAAGGGACGTGGGGTTCAAGAGAGCTCCTCGGTAGGTATGGGGAAATTTCACAGAATTGGTGCAGGAATATTAGCTTTGCTACAAGATGAGACCTGTGAGAAGATCAAAAGAACGATTTATGTTATAATCCATTCTACTTGCAGTCACTAGAAAGCCGCAGGGATGCAATTTTTGAACGCGCACTGCAGCGTGCAAAACAGAGTGATATATGGACACCAACTTAAATTGGCACCAAGTCTATATTACCTCTAATATTCTCCATCACCAAATTCACAGATTTAGCATACTTCTGAACTTGGAAACTTGTCATGAAGTAGCTTATACTAAATGGCTGATCTTTCATCTTAGATAAATTTTATGGCAATATTGAGCGAACGCTACACTTAAAAGGCTAAAGCTATGTCTAAGAGAATGCTAGCATGGAAGAGCTCTTACAAAATAATACATAACTCATCCGTATAACATGCAGAGTGTTTCCTAGTACACCTTTTAGCTTCTTAGACATTCCGGGATGCAAATGCTCTAGTACAATTTTAGCTTCTGAACTTTCGATGCTTTTTTGCAAGATAAAGCCTGCTACGCCACAGTAGCAAAGCTTGCAGCCTCAATTTAGTGATGGTTAATTTATATCATAGTTTATTCTTATACAGGTTCGACCTTAACCTAGAAGACAGAGTAATAACAGACTTGAAATGTTGCGCCAAGGAAACACTTATTTGATGATTAATAGATAAATAGAAGGCAATTTTGTGGATTTTATGTTGAAAGACATCTGAGATTCTAACCTTGCTAATATTACAAGAGACCCTAGGACTTTCTATCACATATTAGTTTTGCAGTTGCATAAGTGTCCAATTTGCTAGACTTACATCGACTTGACTTCAGTAAGAGTCAAAACTGAAAGTGTAGGAATTACTTGTACATGAAATAGGCTTGAGATAATTCATAATTACCTTATGTATGCTAAAATAACTTGGATCAACAAATTATAGATATTACAGCATGGTCAAATCAAAAGATATATTTTACCTGTCAGTTTCATTCCAACCATTTAGGGTGATCCCAGCAGATACCTTAACAAAGAGCTGCATTAAGGATTTTATGCTTGTTTCAGCAGATAAACCATTATGTACTTCAGAATCTAATGTTTCGTCGACGTGACCATTTGAAAAAGAATGCTTATGATGATTTTCTCTTTCCAGCCTAACAAATTCACTTCCTGCGATTACAGCACAAATGCACCTGCCAAATCAAAAGCAATGCAAGTTTGTAACACTATTCAGGTTATATAAAATAAAGAAGCTGGGCCTATTTGTTCTCTTAGCAGTCAAGAGAAAGCTGGGAAAAGATGAGATATGAAAAGGTCAAAAGCTAGCTGCATATTCACATACTATTTAAGACCTCTTTGCCCACTTTCGGAATGTCTAGTATTCAATACAACCCTGCCAACATATTTCTTATTTTATTAGTTCAAACCACCAAACACTTTCATTTCATAAGTTTGGTCTTTCAGTCAATAGGCCATTACTATAAAATTGAGAACTGCCATGTTACTTGAGCATCTTTCTAAAACTTACAGTCAGTAGTTCGTCATGTGTTTGGTCTGCACATGCAAGGTAGTCCGACTGCAAGTGAGGGTGAGAATTCATATGACCAAAATATACATGTTCATCAACCCCTGATAAGACTCTCCACTTGTAAGATGGATTTGGTTAGTCTACGACACATTATGAGACAAAATATGAAGGCTCAAAGTTTTCTAAACAGCACGATGCTGTTAGTGTGGTACGAGTTGGTTTTAACAAAAAACCAGAAAATTGTCCAAACAGTCCTATCAAGCTAAGGGATTATCTAGTAAACATTACATTACCTTCAGGGCCAAGAATAATTGAAAATTGGTAATTATCCATAAATAATGATGAAGGTTTACTTCAACACTAATCGATAGTTAAAACAATTAAGGTTCTCTTAAGGCGACGGAATTCACAGGGAATTCAAAACTTTAGCACCACAAATTCAGCGCAAATAGGTTTTAAAAAAATAAATAAATTTGTGTGTACCTAGCCAGGCAGTGAATGTTGTTGTTTAATCCACCTGTGTCTACATTAAAGGCCGTAGTGTTCCAGATGCTAGATGTCATAAAACTGGCAAACAAATAAGGCAATAAACTCCAAGAACCATCATCTGCACCACGGACATCCTCCAAAATCGCTCTCACCCACTCTGAATCGTGATCAGCAACAACATCTATACTGTTTGCCACTCTTCTGACTCTCCTATTTTCCTTCTTCTCAGGAAGGTCATCTGTTAATTGCTTCATGACACCGGATAATAATGAATATATCAAAGGTGCGCCATCTTCCAGAGCAGTTCCAGCAGCTTTTGCTAGAAGAAAATCGAATGAAATAGCTTGACCAGCTTGAATACAGAATCCAATCACTGTGTCCATATCTATAATCTGCTTCATAATCTCTTTATATCCTATCACCAGCATGAATGCTACCAACAATAACCTCCAACACCTCATGATTTGCTCGTAGTGAAGTGTCAATGCAATTCAAAAGTGCAGCTGTATGCTCTTTCATCATTCTGTCCAACCTGTCAACTCCATAGTCCCCAAAAAAACAAACAAAGGCTTCCAATTCCCTAAGATCAGTTACTGACTCGGCAAAATATCCTCCAACTGGTCTAGCACTCTTGAAGCATCTATGGAGTGGAGAGAACAAGATCCCAGCCCCAGAGACGTCTTTGACAATGTTCTCTATGTACCAACTGCACACGGTTTCAGTAGCCGATCCACTAGTTGCTCAGCAGGCTTCTCAAATAAGTGTAATGCAGAAACCGGGCCACAGAACGCCTCCGTCAACAGAACTTCCCGGATACCCTGTGTGAGGTCCATGCTCATGTGTTGTTCTGCTAGATGAATTATAGATACATGTCGACGAATCAGTGATTCTAGAACTGAAGGACGTTGAAGATCAAATCAGTTTTTAGTACTGCAAGAAGTCTTCTCCTAAAGTTTCCAAGGATACATTCTCTCATGTACTACAAATGACAAGTGCAAAGTTAGGATAAGTCAATTATTAGCGAGTAGAAATGCCTAAATTACAAACCTTATAGATGAATTTCCATGTATTATAGGAAATAATAAGCATGCTCAACTAAGATATAGTATTATATTTATATAGTAATAAATGGCTATGTTACATCTTACATGACAACTTCTGTAGTACCACTCAATTAATACTTAAGATTAATAACTTAAGTCAAATAAACTTCATATAAAAGAAAGCATAAAAAAAGAGAAATGATCTGATTGGTTTTACGGGAAGTTTTTTAATTTGGGGAATGGGTGGAGAAATACGAAGTACATATTTAATCAGGATCAAGTAAACATTCGAGTTAATAAATGAGGAAAATATATATATAATTCAGATTTCACATGGATGACATTAATGGAAAAAGTTTTGTGAAGTATTTCAACATCGCTGCAGATGAAGCCATCAGAAGGAACGTATTAGCATGCATACCTCCCTTAGAACAAATACATGATTTAAAACACATATAGGCTCCATGTCATTTAAAACTGAACAAAGATTAGTCAACCTCTGCATTGCAGCTTCTAACCTAGCATCAGACAAACACAAGAAATGCAAAATTGTGTTGGAAAATATTCCAGTGGACCAAACGACATCATAACAATAATATGACAAAACTTCAACGTCTTACATCTTGATGGAGCTATTACTTTTAGGATAGCTTTCATAGCCCTGGAAATGAAAACCAGATGCACCCTTCGGAGATTTTGATGAAGGCATAGAAGACATTTGAGATGTTAAATTCATGAGAATAGCTGCCTGCTCCGGGTAAAGCTAATATTGAACCTCATATTAGTCAACATAAAATACTACATTTACGTAGAAAACTTCCTCAAGTTGATAACATGACAAAAAGTAACAACCTGCATTTCAAGGGAACAAGCACATGCTTCCCTTGTGGAGTGAGGATTCTGGTTCTTCTATCCTCATTCTGTCCTTTATTCTGAGCTGGACCGGAGCTCTGTAGTCCGCTATGTCCGTGTATAGTTTCCATTTCTGGAAACAAGCTTTTAGGAGTTAAGGGAGCTTTATTCTTCTCTACTTGTTTGATGCTGGTCACATCCTTCATGTTTGGATTCTTAGATCTATTCGTGGCGCATCCCGGATCTTCCATTCAGGATGCTCGGTGATGAAATGGAATATTTCTGAGATTTTGATTTGGATATACGTTCCACAAATCTATGTATTTTGTTGAAAGAAATTAAACTGCTGCTGTTTGTTCTTTTTATATGTGGCTGTTTTTTGTAAGGGGAAATTCAATTTCCTTCTAGCGCCATTGTTAGAGTGAAAGTGGAATCCCTTTTATGATTTACTACAAAGGTATTTATAGTGGGTCTTTCTAATATATGGGCCTAGACCCAACAGTTACTTTTATCAAGTTGTTGTGATCCACAACATATACTTTGCAAAGTTTTCATGCCAAAATGTAGTTTATACATTGCAGCATTATAACAATTGCAACTCATGTCACTTGCTACAGACTAAATGTAGTTTATATGAGTGCAAGAACCTACTCTACTTTTCCATTTCTATGCAAATTGTTATAATTGCCTTCACTCGACGAGGTATTTTTGCAATCGTAAGTGATCGGCAAAGGCCTTGAACTAGTATTCTAGTAAACAACAATCAGAATGTACGTGCAGCATACCGTTTTCATATCAAAAATCTCTTGTTTGTTTCACAGCATAAGGTCACTAGGAATACAAGTGTATCAAATAGTAACTTATTACTCATAAATTAGCTATTCAATCAAAACGAAACATCACAATTACAATGATTGAAACTTGTTCTACCTTTTTCTTGAATCAGAACCACCTCTAATTGATTGCCAAAAAACAGGCCAATTCTTCTGAGCTTCAATCCAACCCAAAGCAGAACCTTCTCTCATAGGATCCCAACTTGATGAAACAATCCCATAACTCACTCCCAAAAGTGCTGTTCCAAAAAACACAAATGACACTATTACAGGAACCCAACTTGGCACATCAACTTTCAACCCTACTTTAAGATAATAAAACAATGGAAAAAACATTAGCCCAATAAACAAAGGAATCCCAACTGAAAAACCCATTCTTTTTATCATTCTATTGGTCACTATCTCTGGTATTACATCAGCTTCTCTCCTTTCTACAATCTCATTTTCCTCATCTTTGTTTTCTTGTTTTTTAAGGTCTTTTTTTGGGTTGTTGGTTTTTCTTGGAGATGGTCCAAACCCTTTTGGTGAATTCAAGGATGCGAAAAAGGCTGTTCTTTTTTGTGGTTTTGGTAGGGGTTTAGCCAAGTAGTGCAAGTGTTTGGATTTGTGAAATGATGGTGGAGATTGTAAAGGTAGTGATGATATAGAAAATGAGCATGTTTCCATTTTTTTTGGGTGATGCTGGTTTGGTGGCTGTTTTGTTTTACTACATGTCTGTTTAAAATGCTTGGCTCAGACTAAAAAGCTTATCTTGTACTCCCTCCGTCCCCCTCAATTCTTTACATTGGGGACGGGATTCGGCACGCAATTTAATACTCTTATTAAATGTAGTTGTATAATTATTTTTAAATTTTTTTTCTTCTAAATAAAAATATAATGTTCAAACTTTTATACAAAAAAAGAAAATTTTAAAAATAAATTACGGAAGTATACTTTATAGTTGCTTTAAAATGTGTGTTGAAAAAAAACTGTAAAAAAATAAGAGGGACGGCTGTACTATTATTGATCAATTTCTATATCACATGTGTTATATTTGGACATAATTTACAAAAAATTATTTTAATTTCTAATTTTCATTATAAGTGAGTTTATATTGAAGTAGTACCCTAATATAAATGGTAATAAATTGCTTTACATGAGTTAAATTTCATTAAATCAATGCCCTTGAAATCAAAAATGATTTCAAAAATTTGTTCATTAATCGTGATTATTCATTTATCAAGATCAATAATATATTATCTCAATTATATTGTATCCGAAAAAAAAATTTGACGAGATTAATTGTTTATCAAATATTTACTTATCCAGGTTGTGCTATAATTTCTTTATTATATGAGAAGAATTTAATTTTAGAAAAAGTCTAATTTAATTACTTGCTGATTTGATACTCAACCGAATTTTACGGTTTACTAACAGTTTGGTTCGATTTGGATTGACATTTTAAAAACCGAATTTTTTCGATTTGGTTTCGATTTTTACCTCCAAACCGACCGAAATAACCAAACCGAACCGAACCGCATATTTAGAATGAAATAATAATATGCATATATTAGTAATGTGCAATTAATAATAATTTTATAATTTATAACATAAGTGTAAACTAGAACATGTAAAAGAACTAATCTTAATATTTTATTCTAAGATATTAATATTTATGTATGTGTTATGTTTTCATTATTTTTATTTTTATTCAATAAAAGTATGAGAGTTGGTCGTATTTTTCTCGTCTTCTTACCTTTTTTAATGTCTCAAAGTCATAATATTTATATAATCTTTTTGAATATGATTATAATAAAAAATATAATTCTATAATATGAAACAAACTTTCGAGTCTTATTTACAAGTTCAAGTTTAATTTAATTTTCAACTTTGTTTTATATAAATAATGGTTAAAACCGAAACCAAACCGAACCGAACCGTTTTAAACGGATTGGTTGGGTTTGGTTTTTCCACCTAACGGTTTGGTTTCGGATTGGACTTTAAGTAAACCGCTAACTTCGGTTTGGTTCGGTTTGGACCCTCCAAACCGCCCAAACCGACTGATACTCACCCCTAGTTTTGCTACAAAATTTCTAGACTATTTGTTGATAAAGAGCTTAGCTTCTTCTTGCGAGTGTTACAAGAAATTTTATCTAAATTGTTACAACTGACTAAGGACCAGTGTTAACTTTATAACTCAGTTAACTGCTGGTTTACACAGTGTGTAATAAGACATGTTATTAGCTTTTTTAAACTCTCACTTGTCATTTCTATTTATAGAAAAGTAGATCTTTCATTTTTGGCTTAGCATATCTTTAGCATCCCGTGTTCACTTTGATCTTCCTGTGTCAGTTAATCTTTACAATTGATCTTGCACATTCTTCAAGCTGCTTTTTGTAGACTTGTCAATCCAGCTGTTTGGATTGTTTGTTGATTGTTAATCTTGAATATTGAACTAATCTGCAACTTGTACTTTGAGATTTTACCTCGAGATCTCCAGTTTTAGGTCTATAGAGCACCTGACATCTCGATAAGTATATTGGCTTATCGAGATCTCTAGTACTCTATATTTAGTTTGACTTGTAGAGGTCTTTAGTTCTCTATAAGAGAATTTTGGCTTGTCGAGATCTCTAGTCTTCACATCTTCACTTTGACTTATCGATAACTCTTAGTTCTCTAGTAGCTTCTTGACTTGTCGATATCTCAGAGTTCTCTAGTCAAATTTAACTTGTCGATATCTCAGAGTTCTCTAGTCAAAATTTAATTTGTCGATGTCTCTTAGTTCTCTAGTGAATTTAGACTTATCGATATCTCTGAGTTCTCTAGTAGACTTAGATTTATCGATAACTCAGAGTTCTCTAATGAATATAGACTTGTCGATAACTCTGAGTTCTCTAGTGAAGAAATGACTTGTTGATATCTCCAACCTTCATGTCTTCTTGACTTGTCGATATCTCACTGAGTTCTCTAGTAGCTTTCGTGACTTCTCGATAAGCCATTCTGGAGTTCTTGAATGACTTCTCTATAATGTTAAATCTTTGACTTGTAGAGATCTTGACTTAGAGTATTTTTCCTAAAATAGCTTTATTCAACTCCAAGCTTCTTCATAATTCTTCTGAGGCATGATCTTTTTTATCTTCTTTCAGGATAGAATTCTTAGGCTTGATGTTATTTATAGAAAAAGGCTTCAGTCTGCTCCTTTGATATTTTTACAGATTTTAAATGTTACAAATACAAAATACAGATTAAGATAACAATACAACTTACTTAGGGTTGACAAAATATCTTAGTCTTGTTAAAGTACAGGCATGTCTTTTACAACAATCTCCCCCAATTTGTGAGAAGATTGTTTAACACAAATTCATGCATGTTAACAAGACTAACCCCAAGTTTGAAATGATGGAGAATAAAATTAATACATAGAGCTTGATAGAATTACAACTTGTACAACATAAGATTCACAAGGTTCAATGATTACATGACTCGGGTAAAGACAGTTTTTACATCTGCTTCTTCTCAAAGTTTATCCTTCAAATGGTCAAGAATTTCAAGTTCTTCTATGATAAGTGCACTTAGAGCTTCTACAAGTTTTTTTCTTGCTGCCTTAGGATAACCATTGTCCAGAACCTCTAGGCAGAATCTTGAGAATCCACCAGCTTTGATGTTTAGAAATCTCCCATCTTTAGAAATTTTGCTCATTACTTTTGCTTTCAACTCTTCTGATATTTTTATGTACATGTCTATTTCTTCATCATGCTTCCTTCTTCTTTCTTCAGCTTCAGCCTCATTTCTTTTCTTTGTTTCCTCCCTTTCAATCAACCATTCAGCTAGAGATGATCCCCATGCCCTTGTAGCAGTATCCTTGTCTTTTAACAAAGTTATCACTCTCTTAATTTTTGTGGGAGCCAAAGAATCCATTAAACTTTTATCTAGAAGAGTGATGTACTATCCTCAAAATAAATTCTAACTTCTCTCAAGGATACAATCCAAACTTTAACAATTTCCTCATCTAGAAATTGGAAATGGTCTTCATCTGAGATGCACCAATTTAGAGGCAGAAAGTCAGATTCCTTAAAGCAATTTCAGATGGCCCTTTCAGTGACTACTCTTTTCTTTGTAGGCTTGACTTTCTTAGGTTTTCTCCCAACAGATTTGAGCTTGAATTTTAGTGAAGGTTTGGCTAAAGGTAGGGTTGTCATTTTTTTGAGATTAGTTTGGCTTGAGGTGATTGGAATTTTTAGGAAAGAATTGGTTATTTGTTTATATAGAAATTTTGGCTTAGATGGTTGGGAAGGTTTAATGTTCGAGATAGTTGATGTTGTAGGTTGGGCTGAGGTTTGAGTTGGTTGTGTTTGGATTTTTAGGGTTTTCTGAGTTTCTGAATCATCATGAGGCTTTCTGCTCTTCTTCTCACCTCTTCTCCTCCTTTCTTCATCTTTCTTGTCATCCTCCTTCTTCTTCTCTCCACCCTTGCTGCCAGATGGCTTACTGGACTGACTTGGATTTGAGCCAGAAGGATTTTGATCATTTTTCTTCTTCTTATCATCATCCAAGTCATCCTTGTTGATTTGAGTTTTGGGCAAGTTGGCTTCTGCATTTTCCGAATATATACTCAATAGCTTTATCATTTCCATATCATCATTGTTCTTATTTTTCTTAGCTCTTAGGCCAATTCCTAGGATCATGATAGGCTTCTTGTTGCTCATGACACAGTGTTTGGGAATCTGAAAATGTTTGAATTGATTGGTGTTTGGACAGATGTATGTTATGCCCTTGTTTGGCTGTAAATATGCTTCAAGAAAAGCAGCCCTTTGAGCATCCCTCAATTCAGTCAATAGCAAGGTATCTTCATGAGTTATATAACTTTGACTTTGCTGATGAAGATATCTAACTCAGATGACCTCCTTGAGAGAAGGTAATTTAGGGACACGTGTATATATATGTCTATCCCCGAGTCATTTGCATTGATCACTATTTTCTTGTCCAAAAAGTTGTCCGGATTGACCACGATCACTCTTATGAAATTGATTGTCTTATCCAGGGCCTTCTTGTATGTGAAGTGATTATTATTAAGAGAATCTTTTAGAGCTGTGAGTAGTTCAACAAACTCTCTGCTCATACTAGGTCCTTCAGTAGCCCTAATAAGTCTCTCCATGTCAATATCAACTTCTTTAGATTTCTTTTCAGCACTCAGGACTTGCTGTTGAGATGACCTTGATCGTGTCAACCTAGCCTCTATCTCCTTCTTAGTCTTGTTGACATGCATTAGAAGGGGAGTAGGAATTTCAGGCCTTAATTGTTCAGGCAAAAAAGGTAGTGGTATGTTGAGTTTACCCATGATGGCTCCCAAGGCTATGGAATTCTGCATTTGAAGATGCTTATGGGAGTCCACCAGGGTTTGGATATCTGTTTGTTGGCTCTTGACAAGAGATGTCAAGGCCTGAACCTGTGCAGTGAGAGAAGAGTTGGAGTCTTGCAATGTTGTGACTTGACCTTGTAGAGACTGAATTTGAAGATTTGTTAAAGTGGATCCAAGCTGATAAGAGCTGCTAGATGTGCCAAAGTGTTCTTCTACAGCCTGTTTGATTCCTTCCATTAGCAAAGCTGAAGGCTTAAATCTGCTCTGGTGAAGTTGATCCAGCTGGACCTTGGTCTCATTTGAGTGAGTAATTTGTTGTTGGACCACTGTATGGAGATTGACGAAGGATAGTTTGAGGTTTTTGACTTCCTTCTCAATAGAGGCAAGATCCATCCTAGCCATTTGCTCTGAAAAATGCTTGAATTTAGAAGAGATCTTCTCTTGAGATGGTATGATCTTGTCCATTTTCTCATTCACTAGTTTCCTAATTCTGTCTTTATGGCCAGTAAGCTTGATTTCAATAGCTTTACCAAACAGATGAAATGTTTTGAGCTGAACTTTGTATACATCTGTAATGGCATCATAGACAGCTTCTGGACTCAAGTCTTTTACATTGCTTCCCAGAATAGTAATATGCTCTTCTCTGAATCTGGACAGAACTTGATTCATCTCCCAGGGAAAGTCATCAGACAGCCATGCATCCACATTCCCATCTGGCTCAGCATCATTGATAATTTTCTCCTTTTGCTCATCAACCTCTTCATTGTAAGCAAGCATGAGAGCTTGATAGTCCTGATTGCTCATATTTGAAGTCAAGAGATGCTGTGAGATGTTGGTCAGTCCAGATATCTGCTCTACTAGTAGATCATCTATAGAAGCTGGTTGAGAAGCAGATTCTTGCAGCCACTAAGAAAGTATGTGAGGTTGTTGAGGTTGTGAGGTGGTAGGTTCATCAGAAACACCTGTGACTGGGGTCACAGTTTTACTCACAGATGGCTCTATGGTTTTGACAGTGTGTTGTCCTCCACTTGTAGTGAAAACCTCCAATTGAATTGGAGGGAATTTGATTGGGTTACTATCATGTACACCAGCCTCAAACCCTTGTGTGTCTTGCAACACACTGGCACTTGAATGTGCTATGCTTGCCTCCCCTATGACAGGATCATGGGCAATTGCACTCCTAGCTTCAACTGTCAAGGCAATATCTGTTAAGGTTGTGAGGGGAGTTGTCCCTACACGAGGAACCTCCAATTAAATTGGAGAGGATTAAGATAGCTCCCCCTCTGGAGTACTACCCTCAAACCTTTCAGTCTGTGAAGATTGTTTTGCATATGAAGGTGCATTAGAAGTATCCATGGGGTCTTCAGTAAAAACTTATGAATCCCCCATGTTTGTAATAGTGTCATCAAGGTCTACCTCTGCATGTAGCCTCTCACTATCTAAATGGGTCTGTGAAGATATTATGGATTTTTCTTGACTCAAGATGATGATGTAATGCTTATAGATAATGATGAACCTCTTACCTACCAAGATGCTATGAACAGTTCAGACTCCGAGAAATGGCTAGAGGCCATGAAATACGAAATGGAATCCATGTATCAAAATAAAGTATGGACTTTAGTTGATCCACCTGAAGGGGTAAAACCTATAGGGTGCAAGTGGGTTTTCAAGAAGAAAACTGACATGGATGGTAAAGTACAGACCTATAAAGCGCGACTGGTGGCAAAAGGTTTCAAACAAGTTCATGGTATAGACTATGATGAGACCTTTTCACCAGTTGCTATGGTGAAGTCCATCATGATTTTGCTAGCAATAGCTGCTTACTACGACTATGAGATTTGGCAAATGGATGTCAAAACCGCTTTCTTAAATGGGAGCCTTGAAGAGGATGTATACATGATACAACCTGAGGGTTTTGTCAATCCCAAGTTTGCTAAGATGGTCTGTAAGTTGCTTCGATCTATTTATGGATTGAAGCAAGCCTCAAGGAGATGGAATCGTGATTTTGATGAAACAGTCAAAGAATTTGGCTTTATTCAAAATGAAGATGAACCATGTGTTTACAAGAAGGTTAGTGGGAGCCACGTGGCATTCCTAGTACTATATGTAGATGACATATTACTAATAGGGAATGACATACCTTCTCTACAGGCTGTTAAAGACTTGGTTGGGAAATAGTTTCTCGATGAAGGACTTAGGAGATGCTACCTATATATTAGGGATCAAGATCTATAGAGATAGATCAAGGAAATTAATCGGCCTAAGTCAGAGTACATACATTGACAAAGTATTGCATCATTTCGGGATGCAAGAGGCAAAAAGAGGATATGTCCCAATGTCTCTTGGGATATTGATCTCAAAAGACAACTGCCCTAAATCATTAGATGATAAGGGTCGTATGAGCAAAGTTCCATATGTTTCGGCAATTGGATCTATAATGTATGAGATGATATG
The DNA here is from genome assembly GCF_009905375.1 of Apium graveolens. Lineage (NCBI taxonomy): Eukaryota > Viridiplantae > Streptophyta > Magnoliopsida > Apiales > Apiaceae > Apium > Apium graveolens. The sequence continues at coordinate 231,503,753 of NC_133656.1, read as the reverse complement.
TACTCGGCCTGATGTTTCGTATGCCTTGAGCATAACGAGCAGATACCAGTCTAATCCTGGCGAGGGTCACTGGATAGCAGTCAAGAATATTCTTAAGTACTTGAAAAGGACTAAAGATTCATTCTTGGTGTATGGAGGAGATATATATATATGTAAAGTGCATATTGATGATAATGTTGCAGACCCACTGACTAAGGCTTTGTCGCAGCAAAAGCACGAAAGTCATACTAGTTCCATGGGTATTAGATATCTGGGTGATTGGCTCTGGTGCAAGTGAGAGATTGTTAGTGTTTGTGCCCTAGAGACAACACTATTATGTTTATATTATGAAACATTTGGATTATTAATTCTGATTATACGGATTATTATTTAGTAATTTATTATATCTTTATTTTCTGCGATAAGATGTTAGATTAATAAATGTCCTTGGAATATGATATGTAATTTTATATCTCTAAGTACGTGACTTAGAAATGAGATTATGAGAATAGTATCGATATTCCTAAAGATCCTTAGTCGAGTATTATTATTAAGGGACAATAATAATACATTAAGACTAGTGTGAATGTTGACTGATGATCACATCTCATTGATCATAGGTATAGTGATACTAAAGTCAAAACACAGGCACATGTATTATATACATGGTGCTGGAAGACCCAATGTGAGATTCTACATGTCTGTTGTGTCATAAGTAATTCTCACAGTGATAATGATGTATTGATCCTTAGACTTGAAATCATTATATTTCTATATGAGAATTAATATACTTTGGTTGCATTAAAAGTTACCTTTGACCGGGTGATGATAAAAGTGTATATTGGGTATATTATGAATCATATGAGAAATTTGAATGATCTAGAAAGGATTTAACCCTCCTATTTTAGGAGTGATATTATTGGCCTCTTGTTTGAGTTAGACTATGAAATGCATGGCCATGCTCAAATGTTAATTTGATGTTATAGTCTACTCATCGATCAAGAAACCTGGATTAAATTATGAAGAGGATGACATATAACATGCCTCGAGTTTAATCTATAATATATGGTTAAAAGGATTATAGTACATTGTACATTATACACAAAAAGTTTAATCGATCGCCGATTTAATTATTATTACTTAACATGGTGTATTACTAGATGCCGCTCATTATTTATGATTTTAAATTAGATTTAAAATTGTTGTCAACGTAATAATAACCTAAAGGGTCGCACAAAGAATGTTTGGAGGATTATTTAATTTAAATATGGATTTAAATTAAATGTAAGTAATTAAAATTATTAGTTATTAATTAAGTGTGACTTAATAATTAAATAAATAGGAAATTCGAATTTAATATTAAATCCGAAATTAAGTTATTGGATGATTAAGTGAGACTTAATAATACAATAATTAGAATTTTGAATTTAATAATAATAATAACTCTAAAATTAAGTTTAGGGTTGGAGGCCCATTATCTCTTGCTTATATAATATCTTTTTCTAATAGAATTAGGGTTACACGTTTTATTTGATAAAACATAAACCCTAGCAGCTTGAAGAGAGATAGAGAGAGCAATAAGGCGGCCTCAAGAACGCACAGAATCATTCATGACATGCTCTTTAATAAAATGGTACTTGATGTCAATGTGCTTGGTCCTTAAATGCAGTACTGGATTCTTAGTGATTACAACGACACTTTTGTTATCACAGAAAATAGGAATCTTATTCACATGTATACCATAGTTTAAAAGTTGATTTTTCATCCATAAAATCTGTGCACAACAGCTATCAATAGCTATATATTCAGCCTCAGTTGTAGAAGTGGAGACTGAATTTTTCTTTTTACTGAACCATGATACTAGCTTGTTTCCTAGAAATTAACAGGTTTCTGTTGTACTTTTTCTATCTATTTTACAACCTTCATAATCTGCATCTGAGTAACCAGTTAGATTGAAACCAAAATCTCTAGGATACCAAATGCCAAGTTTTGGTGTTCCCTTAAGATATCTGAAAATTCTCTTAATAGCTACTAAATGAGATTCTCTAGGATCAACCTGAAATCTAGCACAAAGATAAGTAGCAAATATTATATCTGGCCTACTGGCTGTTAAATATAAAAGTGAACCAACCATGCCTCTATAGCTTGAAATATCCACAGACTTTTCAGTAGTGTTTACTTCAAGTTTATTTGCAGTGGCGATCATTCGTGTGGATACCTTCAAGGCGTAGATCGTTCCAGCGACGGGCTACGTGGTGATCATTCAAGACCTCCATCTTTCCATTAACATAAAGCTTCTTAAGGTAAACATACTGAACTACGAATTAAATATTATTTTTCGCATGGATCCTGTGGAGGGTTTCGATTTTTTATTAATTAAATTTATGTTTTCGTTTCGTTTATGTGCTAAAAACCCTTCAATGGGATCCGAGCTACTTGCGAAAAGTTTTTAATTTGTTTATGTGTTTAACCATTTTCGATATATGAGCATGTACGTGATTCGCCATGATTTAATGTTGAAATAATATGCTTGTATATGTATGGTTTTGAATATATGATATTCATGTGAGTTGTATAATCATAAGATGATTATGTAATCTGTATATATACTGATATATACATGATTTATGTTTGTTCTAATTATGAGAATCATATTAGATACGGATTCTGAATTGGCTGCTGCAGATTTGCTGAAATCTGGGTCTGGTGTCCGATTTACGCAAAAGAATACCCTATTTCATAGGTAAACGAGCGTCTGAACAAAACTGATATATCAACGACTCGTCTGTAAGGCGTTTGACATTGTTTACTGCCCGTAAACAGTGATTCTTGTTTTTCTTATTTGATTCTGATTTGTCTGATTTTTGTCATATTTTTTTTTATGATTAGATCATGGATAATATGATATGTTAAGATCAGATTATGTGTTTTAACATGCTTTTATGTGTTGTATGAGCATGGTGGATGGTTATGGCCTTTCGACCTTAGTGTAATGGTTTTGGTTTTGGTTTTAAATACGACTTGGTCAATCTTTGTAATCATAAATCTCGAATGTAACTCGAGTTATTCTTGTAAGTTCATTAGATTAGTTTTACTTTCAATCATGTAATGTTATTGAAGACTCAAGAAGGCTATCCAATAGAGGTGATTCAAAGAAGAAGACGAGGCATACAAGAAGTCTAAACAAAGAAGAAGATTTATGTAATAAGTAGTTACATTTATTTCCATCACCATATTAGATTGACCTTGAACTTTATCATGAGCTTGATAAAGATCACATAGGATGGGGCCATAACCAAACATATTTACTTTATTGCACATTATATATTGATGTATGAATGTATGTATAGAATAGTTAATGTTGCATGCTCTAATTAGATTAATCATGCATGAATGTATGTATTAGATACGTCACCCATGCCATGCCTAAACAAGATAAAATCTGTAACGACTCAAGATTTTAAAATTTACAAACGATTATAAGATTCTCGTGTTTATGAAACACGGAATGAAATACGAATCTTCTTTATTTCTGACATGGGGCGATTTTGTCAACAACGGGTTCATAAAACTTGTAAGGCTGTGGGTTTTAAGCGAGACCGATGTGACTCCTTCACTACCTGGAAATCAAACCAATGACGAGTATTGATTTGAAGTATTTTATTCAAGGAAAAATTGGGAATCTCTTTATGATGGGATCATGATCGTTATAATACTAACAAAACCCTAATGTTTATATTAAGTTATTTAGATGCCTTTCAATATGTCCAACGCGTTAACCCCTAGATCGATAAGGAGTGTGTTCGTCGGAGCAAAGTACTCTCATCTATCGTGGGACGGCGTGTTGAAGTATATGATACTTTTAGACCTTTGGGTTTTAACTTAACTAAGTTACCACAATAGGATTGTGAACTTAGAGGCATAGAGTTTGGTGAGATTTATTGGATAAATAAGAATAAATGTTGTTCCACTAAACTATCCAAGAGTTATATAGTTGATATAATTGACAAATGTCGTCTACCTTATTGAATCATGTTTTAGGAGTAAAGCCAAAGCTGAACTAAAACGTTGTGAAAATTTGGATCTTGGCTCACTAGAAAGTATATAGAAGATACTCTTTCTGAATTAATAGTTAGGGCTATTAATTTGATAAAATAGTGGGAGATATATATTTTGAATATATATGAATATTCACTTGAACATAATTTAATAATCATATATAAACTAATTTATCTTATGTATTTTAAACATTATAGATATCAAATGGCAATCAATTCAAACAACTTCTCTGTGCGATCAGTCCTTGAGAAGGACAAGCTGACAGGAACAAACTTTCTTGACTGGTAGAGGAACTTGAGGATTGTCCTCAAATAAGAGCGTAAGCTCTATGTCATAGATATCCATCGTCATGCACCTCTCACTGAAGGAGCATCCCGTGCTCAACATAATGTTTATCAGAAACATATTGATAATGACACGGATGTTCAATGTCTCATGTTAGCGACCATGAGTGCTGAACTTCAAAAACAACATGAGAATATGGATTCTTATGATATGATTGAGCACCTTAAACGTATGTTTGAAGGACAGGCTCGTCAGGAAAGGTTTGATACTTTCAAATTGTTGCATGCATGTAAGCAGGGAGAACGTGATCCGATTGGACCGCATGTTCTAAGGATGATTGGGTATATTGAGTACCTTGCCAAGTTAGGTGCCCCGATTGTTGTGGAGCACCAGATTGACCTAATTTTGCCATCTTTAAACAATAATTATTCTCAATTTATGATGAATTACAATATAAATGAGATAGATAAGAACCCCACCGAACTGTTGGCTATGTTGAAAACTGCTGAGACCAACGTTCATAAGACATCCCCTGCTTCCATGTTGATGGTGAGTAAGGGGAAGGCCATAGGAAAGGGTAAATGGAAAGGCAAGAGGAAGATGGGATCTAAATCGAATGCCAATCTGAAACCTGATCTGACCAAGGCTTTGAAGCCTAAAGGTGGTGTTCCAAAGGTTGGTGATTGTCACTATTGCATGAAACCAGGTCATTGGAAGAGGAACTGTCATGCTTATTTGGAGGATCTGAAGAAGAAGAAGGTTGTTGTTACTGCTTCTGATTCAGGTATTTATGTTATTGAAGTCAATTTGTCTACCTCTACATCTTGGGTATTAGATACTGGATGTGGTTCTCACATTTGTATAAATGTGCAGGAACTTTAGGGAAGAAGGGCATTGGCGAAGGGAGAAGTCGACCTACGAGTTGGCAATGGAGCAAAGGTTGCTGATTTAGCTGTAGGGACTTACCGTTTATCGTTGCCCACTGAGCTTGTTTTAGAACTAGATAACTGTTTTTACGTGCCTGCGATTTGCAGAAACATTATTTCGGTTTCTTGTTTGGACAAGAAAGGTTTTTCGTTTTTGATTCAGAACAATAGTTGTTCCTTTTCGTTCAATAATGTTACCTACGGGATTGCACTTTTGTTTAATGGTTTATATGTTCTTGATATAGATACTTTTGTCTATAACATAAATAATGATAATAAACGTATTAAGATGAAAGACTCAAATCAAACATACCTTTGGCATTGTCGTTTAGGTCACATAAATGAGAAACGCATTTCCAAATTATATAAAGATGGTTACTTGGATAAGTTTGATTTTGAATCATACGAAGAATGCAAATCTTGTCCCATTGGCAAAATGGCTAAAGCTCATTTTATCGGACAAGGTGAAAGGGCCACCGAATGATTATAACTTATACATAGTGATGTATGTGGTCCAATGTGTATGATGGCAAGAGGTGGTTTTTACTACTTCATTACTTTACTGATGATTTCAGTAGATATGTATATGTGTATCTTTTGAAGAAAAAATCCGATTCTTTTGAAAAGTTCAAAGAATACAAGGCTGAAGTGGAAAAGCAAACAGGGGAAAGTATAAAAGTTCTACGATCAGATCGTGGAGGAGAATACTTAAGCCTCGAATTTAAAGGTTTCTTGAAGGAGTGTGGTATCGTATCACAACTTACTCCTCCTGGAACGCCTCAATGGAATGGAGTTTCTGGGAGGAGAAATCGTACCTTGTTGGATATGGTGCGATCGATGATGAGTCTAGCAGATCTTCCAATAGGTTTCTGGGGTTATTCTCTAGAAACGGCTGCATATACACTAAACCGAGTTCCAACTAAATCGGTTCAAAAGACTCCATATGAGATATGGACTGAGAAACGTCACAGCATGTCTTTTATAAAAGTATGGGGATGCAAAGCGTTTGTGAAACGCTTGGTGTCTGACAAGCTGGGACCAAAATCGGATAAATGTTATTTTGTGGGATATCCTGAAGAAACTAAAGGGTATAGTTTCTATAATCCTACCGAGAATAAAGTGTTTGTTGCTCGAACCGTTGTATTTCTTGAAAGAGAGTTACTTTCAAAGAAAATTAGTGGGAGGACTATAGATCTCGATGAAGATCGAGTTGTACAAAATAATATTGAATCAGAGTTGGAAAATGGGCAGGAAGTACATCAAGATGTTCCTGCTCCGGAAACACATGTTGTTCGTAGATCTAGTAGGGCTCATCATGAGCCAGGGAGATATTATGGATTTCTCTTGACTCGAGATGATGATGTAATGCTCATAGATAATGATGAGCCTCTTACCTACCAAGATGCTATGAACAGTCCAGACTCCGAGAGATGGCTAGAGGCCATGAAATCCGAAATAGAATCCATGTATCAAAATAAAGTATGGACTTTAGTTGATCCACCTGAAGGGTAAAACCTATAGGGTGCAAGTGGGTTTTCAAGAAGAAAACTCACATGGATGGTAAAGTACAGACCTATAAAGCGCGACTGGTGGCAAAAGGTTTCAAACAAGTTCATGGTATAAACTATGATGAGACCTTTTCACCAGTTGAAATGGTCAAGTCCATCAGGATTTTGCTAGCAATAGCTGCTTACTACGACTATGAGATTTGGCAAATGGATGTCAAAACCGCTTTCTTAAATGGGAGCCTTGAAGAGGATGTATACATGATACAACCTGAGGGTTTTGTCAATCCCAAGTTTGCTAAGATGGTCTATAAGTTGCTTCGATCTATTTATGGATTGAAGCAAGCCTCAAGGAGATGGAATCGTCATTTTGATGAAACAGTCAAATAATTTGGCTTTATTCAAAATGAAGATGAACCATGTATTTATAAGAAGGTTAGTGGGAGCCACGTGGCATTCCTAGTACTATATGTAGATGACATATTACTAATAGGGAATGACATACCTTCTCTACAGGCTGTTAAAGACTTGGTTGGGAAATAGTTTCTCGATGAAGGACTTAGGTGATGCTACCTATATATTAGGGATCAAGATCTATAGAGATATATCAAGGAAATTAATCGGCCTAAGTCAGAGTACATACATTGACAAAGTATTGCATCGTTTCGGGATGCAAGAGGCAAAAAGAGGATATGTCCCAATGTCTCTTGGGATATTGATCTCAAAAGACAACTGCCCTAAATCATTAGATGATAAGGGCCGTATGAGCAAAGTTCCATATGCTTCGGCAATTGGATCTATAATGTATGCGATGATATGTACTCGACCTGATGTTTCGTATGCCTTGAGCATGACGAGCAGATACCAGTCTATTCCTGGCGAGGGTCACTGGACAATAGTCAATAATATTCTTAAGTACTAGAAAAGGACTAAAGATTCATTCTTGGTGTATGGAGGAGATATACATATATGTAAAGTGCATACTGATGATAATATTGCAGACCCACTGACTAAAACTTTGTCGTAGCAAAAGCACGAAGGTCATACTAGTTCCATGGGTATTAGATATCTGGGTGATTGGCTCTAGTGCAAGTGGGAGATTGTTAGTGTTTGTGCCCTGGAGACAACACTATTATGTTTATATTATGAAACATTTGGATTATTAATTCTGATTATATGGATTATTCTTTAGTAATTTAGTATATCTTTATTTTCAGCGATAAGATGTTAGATTAATAAATGTCCTTGGAATATGATATGTAATTTTATATCTCAAAGTACGTGACTTAGAAATGAGATTATGAGAATAGTATCGATATTCCTAAAGATCCCTAGTCGAGTATTATTATTAAGGGACAATAATAATGTATTAAGACTAGTGTGAATGTTGACTGATGATCACATCTCATTGATCATAGGTATAGCGATACTAAAGTCAAAACACATGCACATGTATTATATACATGGTGCTGGAAGACCCAATGTGAGATTCTACATGTCTGTTGTGTCATAAGTAATTCTCACAGTGATAATAATGTATTGGTCCTTAGACTTAAAATCATTATATTTCTATATGAGAATTAATTTACTTTGGTTTCATTAAAAGTTACATTTGACCGGGTGATTATAAAAGTGTATATTGGGTATATTATGAATCATATGAGAAATATGAATGATCTAGAAAGGATTTAACCCTCCTATTTTAGGAGTGATATTATTGGCCTCTTGTTTGAGTTAGACTATGAAATGCATGGACATGCTCAAATGTTGATTTGATGTTATAGTCTACTCATCGATCAAGGAAACCTGGATTAAATTATGAAGAGGATGACACATAACATGCCTCGAGTTTAATCTATAATATATGGTTAAAAGGATTATAGTACATTGTACATTATACACAAAAAGTTTAATCGATCACCGATTTAATTATTATTACTTGGGTAACAATGGTGTATTACTAGATGCCGCTCATTATTTATGATTTTAAATTAGATTTAAAATTGTTGTCAACGTAATAATAGCCTAAAGGGTCGCACAAAGAATGATTGGAGGATTATTTAATTTAAATATGGATTTAAATTAAATGTAAGTAATTCGAATTATTATATATATTTTAATACAAGAAAGGATTAAAACCATTACTTGCTAGAGGAAAGTTATAAATTGTGTTTCTCTGTTCCAGAAATGCCTTCTTTACTGTGTTTGTGAAATACAAAGATTTAACTTCAGACATGGGTTTATTACAATGCCAAAGTAATTAAGTCGAAATAAACCTTGTGATATTAATCATTACTTCAAATATAATTCAAATTAAACCATATCAAATTTTGTACAAATATAAACTTAAATTTAACTGGGAACAGGAATTTAACTATGAAACAGAGTAACCACTACAAAAGATAAGATTAATTGCTACAAATTTAGAAAAAATAAAGGTTAACTGCTGTAACATACAGTCAGTACCTTAAGGTGATTTTGTATAGGTATGCCACTTATAATTATACGATAAGCAGCCGGTATCTCAAGCAACTGATGTGATGATGGAAAGTATGAATCATTGCACATGAATGGTTCTTTCTACCTTGGATTTATAATGATAAATGTGTCCATTCGATTTATTAATTATTTTAGTTAAAAAATAGTGACTTATACAACTGCACATCTTCTTGCTGTTATTAGTCACCAGGGTATAAAAATTGGTAAGCACAATGTACAAGTGTTACTAGATAAATATCTTTCTAGACACTGCACGTTCTAGACACTGGACGCGAGGTAAATCTCTTTGTTTTACAAGCTCAATGTCTATTATGGTTAGGTAAGAATATGGTGCATTAAATTACAAGGGCTATCCTTTTCATATTCTTTATACTCTTATATATCATGGTACAGCTAAATGGTACTCCTTAAATTTGCTAATTGCTCCTTGAACGGAGTTACAAGCAGAACATTAGTTTATGTAAATAAGGCAAAACAAATATCATAAATTTGAGAACCATTATAGCAATCTGCTAAGTTCAAGAGATATCACAGATAAATCAATGTTATTAATCAAGCAAGCCATCTAGCAATCTCAGAATTAACCATCACGGAATTATATCGTAATGCAGAATTTATCAATTCACAAACCCTCTAAATATCACTTAGCAAGGATAATGTAGTGCTTGCACACTATAATCAGACAAAGTTATTTCCACTAGAATTAATGAACATACTCAATGCATATAAATCTAAGCTAATTGAACACTAATCAAGACATCAACTATATATACATAACACCCAATCTAAAAAATAACTCGAATAATAAAGAGAGATCGATTTACTTATACAAATACAAGGGTTTTGAGAAATTTTCACCTGAGCCATTGCCTTAAGTCTCATTGAACTACCTATATTTATACCTCAAAGTATAGATTATCCAGCAATTGTAGTGAAATTGACTGTAGAAGCCTGACTAGGTTCAAGCCCTTGAGTTGACTCACCGAGTTTCATCATCGAGTTGTCGAGTTTTGATGCGGCCGCCATTGATTTGAGCTTGATCTTCATGAGGAGGGTAAGCAATCGTCTTTACTAGCCTGGAATCATCACTGAGATGCAGAATCGCCATTGATGAACTGAATAGCTTCGAAATAATGATCGAATGATTAATTTGAAGTTCGAACGAGTGAAATAAGTGTTTTAACATCGTGTTTAACATCATATCACTGAGAAGACACAAAGATTTACTGAATAATGGGAGAGAGAGCATCTATGAAGAACAAATTAGGGTTTGAGAAATTGAGTGATTCAGGACTAGAAATATTGACTTTTGTATATGAATCGAGAGAGAAAAGCAGGGAGAATAAGAATTCATGATCAATTTGTATGAGCAAACACAGATTTGGCCTGAATTTTTGATTAAAAATTAGAGATGTAATCGGGTTTGGAAAATAGAGAAATCAATACCAGTATTATTTCTTAAAATCTTTTCAACTTCAATTTTTTTGTTAAAATAAGAACGCGGCAATTTTGCCGCCCCTCTAAAACTTTTTTGGACTTTTTCTTTTTTTATAAATATATATTTTGATATTAAAATTATTAATTATTTTTATAAATTTTATTATTTAAATTTTAAATTTTAAATTATAAAATACTTTATAAATACTATCATAAATTACTCCTTCAATGAATAGTTAAACTTTAGAAATCAAAATTAATTATTTATATATATTAATATTTTAATCCTTTTCAAAAAATTAAAAATTTCTCGTGTTATAAAAATATCATAAATATCTGTAATAATACCCTATTAAATCTGTGTTAGACCAGTGTTGCAATTTAAATCATTAATTTCTCTTTTTTAATAAATAATAATTTTAACATTTAATTATGAGAAACAAATAAATTAAATAATATATAAATATCGTAAAATGATCAATATATCAACTAATTAATGGCTTGTTGTGTTTTATAAAGCGTTACATTTATCAATATAATATTGTAAATCACTACACTAATATTATTAACTTCTAAAAATAAATAAAATATATATTTCAATTATAATTTCATTTCTATGTAAATAATTATTAATTAATTAAAATAAAAATCATCTATGTCATTTTGGTAACACATTTTGACTATACCGCAACATAAAAAAATAGGGGTTGCGATAGACATGGGTTTAGAAGGTTATTATTACATTTTTTTTTGCAACCCCAATGTAAACGGTTGCAGAATCCAATCTATGGGGTAGTGCTAGTTCATCACAATTGAAGCACCTTATATTAGATCTGTCAACAGATCCAATTTTGTAGCCATTGTTACTATCAAAATTGTACTTCCCTTTTTCTTTCCAACTGTTGTCTTTATTGAAAGACTGTCCTTTACTCCTGAAGTATCTTGACTTCTTTACTCTAATATTAGAGAATTTTCTAGCCAAATAGACCATTGACTGATCTAGCTCATCCAGTTCTTCAAGAGTGTAGAACTCATCTTTTTCTAATTTCAAAATGACTTGTTCCTGTGAATCATTTGTTCTTTGCTCACTTGTTGAGGAAACTGGTATTTGAGATCTTGACTCATAGTCGATGTTTGGATTTCATTGACAATTAAAGCACTTGAACCATCTACAACATGTCCTTGGTCAGATCTTAATGATTTTCTCTGAATCATTTCAAGTTCATATGTTTTGAGAATTCCATATAGAACTTCAAGTGTTATCCTACTTAAGTCTCTTCATTCCCTGATTGCTGACATTTTCTGTTCCAAATGATCAGGGAGAGTAAGCAAGAACTTCATGTTCACTTCTTCAGCTTCATAATATTTGTCATGAAGCTGCAAATCATTTATCAGCTTATTGAACCTTTTAAACACATCGGTAATACTTTCCTTTGACTTTTCCATAAAACCCTCATACTGTGAAATCAGTATTCTTCTTTGGTTTGACCTAACTTCTTCAGTTACTTCACAGAGTATCTCAATCTTTTCCCATATTTTCTTGGTAGTGTCACAGTAGACAATGTTATTGTACATCACATTTTCAAGTGACTCAATCAATATTAATTGCAAGCTACTATCTAGGGAGACTTTCTCCTTTTCAGGGTCAGAATACTCAGAAGGATCTTTTGGAGCAAAATGAGCTGGAATAACCATGTCTCCATCTATAAATTCTTTAACTCTAACCATATGAATGAAGGGTCCATTCTTGAGGATCTGAATGTAGAGTGGATTGGCCATCCTGATAAACAATATCATTTTCTTTTTCCGAAGGGTGTAGTTAGCTTTGTCAAATGTAGGAATTTTGATGCTACTGATTTTTTGTGTATTCATTCTTCCAAGATCTTGAATCTATTTACTTTCAGATTTTGCTCTAATACCACTTGTTAGGAAATGAATAACACACAGGGGGGTGAATGTGTTTTACTGTTTTTGTGCTTTTCTTTAATGTTTATGGTTGAACAAAGTAAACTAAATCTTGTAATGAAATGTGTTCATGCAGAATTTAAGCTTGCAGAAAATAAAGAACACAGATCTTCAAAACTCACTTAATTTTATATTAAAATTAAGACTGTTTTGCTACAAAATTTCTAGGCTCTTTGTTGATAAAGAGCTTAGCTTCTTCTTGAGAGTGTTACAAGAAATTTATCTAAATTGTTACAACTGACTAAGGACCAGTGTTAACTTTATAACTCGGTTAACTGATGGTTTACACAGTGTGCAATAAGACATGCTATTAGCTTTTCTAAGTTGTCACTTGTCATTTCTATTTATAGAAAAGTAGATCTTCCATTTCTAGCTTAGCATGTCTTTAGCATCCCGTGTTCACTTTGACCTTTCTTTGTCAATTAATCTTTACCATTGATCTTGCATATTCTTCAAGCTGTTTTTTGTAGACTTGTCAATCCAGCTGTTTGGATTGTTTGTTGATTGTTAATCTTGGATATTGAACCGATCTGCAACTTGTACTTTGAGATTTTACCTCGAGATCTCCAGTTTTAGGTCTATAGAGCACCTAACATCTTGATAAGTATATTGGCTTATCGAGATCTCTAGTACTCTATATTTAGTTTGGCTTGTAGAGGTCTTCAGTTCTCTATAAGAGAATTTTGGCTTGTCGAGATCTCTAGTCTTCACATCTTCACTTTGACTTATCGATAACTCTTAGTTCTTTAGTAGCTTCTTGACTTGTCGATATCTCAGAGTTCTCTAGTCAAATTTAACTTGTCGATATTTCAGAGTTCTCTAGTCAAAATTTAACTTGTCGATGTCTCTGAGTTCTCTAGTGAATTTAGAGTTATCGATATCTCTGAGTTCTCTAGTAGACTTAGACTTATCGATAACTCAGAGTTCTCTAATGAATGTAGAATTGTCGATAACTCCGAGTTCTCTAGTGAAGAAATGACTTGTCGATATCTCCAACCTTCATGTCTTCTTGACTTGTCGATATCTCACTGAGTTCTCTAGTAGCTTTCCTGACTTCTCGATAAGTCATTCTGGAGTTCTCAAATGACTTCCCTATAACATTAAATATGTGACTTGTAAAGATCTTGACTTAGAGTATTTTTCCTAAAACAACTTTATTCAACTCCAAGCTTCTTCATAATTCTTCTGAGGCATGATCTTCTTGATCTTCTTCCAGATAAAATTCTTAGGCTTGATGATATTTATGGAAAAAGGCTTCAGTCTGCTCCTTTGACATTTTTACAGACTTTAAATGTTACAAGTACAAAATACATATTAAGATAACAATACAACTTACTTAGGGTTGATAAAATATCTTATACTTGTTAAAGTACAGGCATGTATTTTACAACAAAATGTCAAGGAGCGGACTGGAGTCTATTTCTGTAAACAGTGTCAAGCCTAAGAATTCTATCTGGAAGAAGATCAAGAAGATCATGCCTCGGAAGAATTATGAAGAAGTTTAGAGTTGAATAAATTTGTTTTGAGAAAAATATTCTAAGTCAAGATCTGTACAAGTCACATATTTAGTGTTATAGAGAAGTCATTTGTGAACTCCAGAATGACTTATAGAGAAATCAAGAAAGCTACTAGAGAACTCAGTGATATCGACAAGCCAAATTGAAGACATAAAGATTGGAGATATCGACAAGTCATTTCTTCACTAGAGAACTCTGGAGATATCGATAAGTCAAAATATCACTAGAGATCTCTGAGATATCGACAAATCAAAATATCATTAGAGATCTCTGAGATATCGATAAGTCAAAATATCATTAGAGATCTCTGAGATATCGATAAGTCTATTTGCCACTAGAGAACTCAGAGATATCGATAAGTTAAAGTGAAGACATAAAGATGAGAGATCTCGACAAGTTAAATTCTCTTATAGAGAACTCAGAGACCTCTACAAGTCAAAACAACCATAGAGTAATGAGAGATCTCGATAAGTCATTATACTTATCGAGATGTCAAGTTCTCAATATATCAAACTGGAGATCTCGAGATAAAAACACAAAATACAAAGTGCAGACCAGTTCAATATCCAAGATTAACAATCAACAAACAATCCAATCAGTTGGATTGACAAGTCTACAAAAAGCAGTTTGAAGAGTACAAGATCAAAGGTCAAGATTAACTGTCAGAGTAAAGTCACAGGCGTGCAAGATTAGCAAAGATACACTAGACCGAAAATAGAAAGATTTGATTATCTAAAAATAGGGTTTAGTACATGCTGTTGCATGCTATGTAATAACCAGTTTTACTGTTTTTAAATAAAGTAAACATTGGATGCTTTGTAAGAAGTAACAATTTAGATCAGAAATATCTTGTATTCTCTCAAGGAAGAAGCTAAGCTCTTTAGCAACCAAGAGCCTAGAAATCTTGTAGCAAAACATTCTTAATTTTAATATAAAATTAAGTGAGTTTTAAAAGATCTATGTTCTTTACTCTTAATTGTTTAATTTCAGTTTTAATACATTTCACTTCAAGGTTTAATTTACTTTGTTCACCACCATAAACAAATCAAGAAAAGCAGAAAAATACTAAGACACATCCCCCATATTTATTCATTATCTAACAAGTGGTATCAAAGCAAAATATAAGATAGCAAATATGAGGTAATAAATATTTTTTATCTAGAACGGTAGTATTTATTGTACTGTTTTACCCTGTTTTACCATGAGATAGCAAATCTTGGTTTTATTCTGAGACCTGCTATGTCAACCCAATCCAGCTAATTATATTTAGTTTTTTGTTTAATTTCATTTTAGCCCGGAATCAAAATTAATATGTTTTCGACCGAATTGATAATATGTATAATTTTATTTTAGGTCGATGACATTATATCTTCCAAACGAATTTACTTTCAATTTATTTTGTTTTACCTCGTTTATTTTTTATTTTAGCCTGATGATATTATATCCACCAAATGAATTTGCTTTCAAATTTTAATTAGTCTTTATTATTTTATTTTAATGCGAGGCTCCAAATCCAACTAATTGTAAGTAATTTATTTTTATTTTTTATTTAGGATTGGATCAATAGTATAATTTTATTTCATATTATATATATTATTTTGTTTAAATCAAAACCATTAGACATATTACAATTTTATTTGTATTTATATAATTATATTGTGAATTTAAATCTATTTATGCGAGTGTTTTATTTTAAATATTACTATAATACGGAGACCAGACCAACTACCAACCAAAGTTACATTGTTTCGTCTTTAATATAATAGTAGGCAGTATAAAAAATAGATGGATTGATAGATAGATAATCAACATATATTAAAAAGAATTGTTCATAATATTTTTAGAGAAATATTTGTTTTGTTTGAAGAAAATAAAAAAACAAAATGTTTTACTTAAAAAGGTATAGATTAAAAAAATTGTCTAAAATATTGGTAGAGAAAGAGTTATTTTAGTTGGTGAAAATAAAAAAGGCAACATATTTTTTTTATAAAGGTAATTGGTTAAATATTAATTAAGTAAGGGTAATTGAGTAAAATATTTATTTTTTTATGAAAGGGCAATTATATAATTAAAGGAAGAACCGTAAAGTTTCGTATTTAATATAATAATATATATAGATAAATTACATTAATTGGTAAAAATTATATAAAACTAATATTTTTTAGTGTGGACCCGTACAAAATATATATATGCGACAACTACTGGTCAGAGATGCATGTGTTTTTGACTTTTGCATTGTTTTAAGAACAAATGGTTTTTTCATTGTCTTAAACTATGAGATGAGATTGTTTGTTGTTGTCGGGTAATAAGGACGAAGGTGTTAAGTTGTTCTTGTAAAGCAGTTAAGAATTTATGAATTGTTAAAGTGAAGAAGCTTAATAAAGTCTTTAAGTAAAATAATAATTAAATAAAATAAACAATTAAGTAGCTGAAAAAGGTAATTTATTAGTTATTAGTGGTTATAATATTATTATTCTATATTATTAAATAAACTTGTTCGTGAGAAGTTGTTTTAATTGAGAGAAATTAAAAAGGTAACGTGTTATATTTGAAAATGATTTTTAATTCTTTTTCTATTATAATTCGATTATAATGCTAATGAGTAATTCAATAAATTAAGTGTGTACTAAAAAAGTACCAAAACTTGAATGTTTTGTTTTTTATATAACACTCACAGTAATAGATATAAAAGATGAGAAGAGACTAGTTTACTACCTCATGGTCAACGGCAATTTGTCCATTTTTAGTCTAATTTCTGAAATTGCGACACCCTCTGCAGTTTACTCAATACTCATGAGCCTCAACAGTCGAGTCACAAGATTACAAAAAGCTTCACAGCAAAATTCAACACTTAAATTGGTGGCCAAAAGTTATTGCATAATACAATTCATCCCACAAATTTAACATACAATATGCAGCATGTTCAAACACAGGAAATTAAACAACAAATCCATACATATTAATAGTTCTCCATGCAAACATAACAAACAACTTAATATGAATTACTAACTGATTAAGCCTCCATAAGAAACTCCTTGTCCTTCTCCAGATTCTCCATTGCTCCAGCATCCAGGCTGATCTCGATGTCAATGCTTCTCCCTCCACTCTTTCCCTGATACAAATAAACCATTCCATCAAACCTGTTGTTTGAGCCACTCCTCACACTCTCTGGTGCTCCGTAGCCAAAGTCCACTTCGTAAACGTTGAATCGAGGAGAGGATCCCACCGCGACACAGTTCACTCCAGCGTCTTTGTATTGGAAGATTATTGGATTGCTCTCCCATTCATCGTTACGTTTGTTGATGGCTTTTGCATCGTGCATGACAATGGCTTGTTGCACGAGTTTTGCTCCAAACTCTGGTGGATTGGCAAGCAACAATCCAGCTGCAGTGACAGTGAATATGGCCTGGATCAGGTTTCCGAAGTAGCTCTCGGGCATTGGAGGGTCCACCCTTTTACGACAGTCAGCAAAGATGGTGAACACAGTGTAGTCCTCGGGCTTCAGCTGCCTGGCCTTTGTGACTGCATTCCACACATGTGTAGACAGGGCCTGGAATGTTGAGAAGGGCTTTGAGTCCTCACTTGGTTTTTCATTAACTTTTGACTTGATCTTGTCAATTGCTGCCTCAGAAAATTTGAAGACTTTCTCTCTGAGGGGCGGTGGTACAACCTTAGCCACCTCACCATTCTGAGGCGCGGCAGCTGCTGGTGGAGTGAGGTCGAGCTTCACACGCGTGTCACGTGCTTTGGTACGGTCAAGGAAAGGAGTGACCGATATAGAGGTGGCTCCTCTGCATATCTCGGCCCAGGAGGTCATGAAGTGCCAGGTAGCGGTACCATCTAAGATAGCATGGTTGAAAGCACATCCGATTACAAAACCATCCTTTAGCTTGGTAAGCTGTGAACATCAGCAATACGCCACTCCAATTTATCAGAAAACATATCATATAAATGTAGCTAAAACTAGGATGACAAATAAAACATAACAAACTCTGATGTATGACAACCAGGATTTGTAATGCTGAGAGTTGAGATAGAGAGCTCTGTGTATCAAGTATGGTTGGAAATTAACAGATAGGTATTTAATGTTGACAGACCTTAAAGTAGTTGGAAAATTAATCAATAAAAGTTAAAATCTTGCAACTATATACACTATTTAATAATTAAACCGGTTTGTCCAGTGTGTGTCCATGGGCACATGCTAAGAAAATGTGATAGATGAGTTGTAAAAATTTGATTGGTGGGGATTTTTGTGCATGCAGGGGTCCATCATTATTAATGAACTCTCCACCAATCAAATTTTTATAACTCATCTATCACACTTTCTTAACATGTGCCCAAAAATTCTAATTAAATTTATATATAAATTCAAAATCTGCACTTGAAATTATATGTGTGCAGTGTAGTTGTAAGTTGGTTATAAAATGGCTGTGCCCCTGTCTAGAAGCCAAATTTAAGGCTTTCTTGTAACTAAGCTAATTACTAATTGGATTCAAGGTTTTTCCCTTGTGTAATTACTACTTTGAGGCCCATCTGAACTGGCCAAGTAAACTGAAAAAAATACACATTCAGATTAATTCTGACAATTTAAATGTAAGTACTAAATTAATACAAGTTCTACACTTGTACAACACATTCTCTCTGCATTTTTGTTTAAAATTCATTGCACATAGTCTTTAAAGTTAAAGTATGTGATACAATTTAACTCTTCAATTCATAAGGGAGATCAAACTTTTGTAATGACTACAAGAAAAGTTACTGACGTGAAACGTGAGATCATTTACTACTCGATCGGAGATTGTCTCATTCTCAAACACCCTGATTTGCATTTTCTAGAACAAGTATGGTGTTGAAGAAAATCTTCTAATGAACAAGCATGGTGTTGAAGAAGATCTTCTAAACCAATGCTGACGGTAATTAAAACCCTCTAATTACAAAGGGTGCTTGGAAATGAGAAATGTCTTGATTTTCTCGTTAACCATATTAGAATTTCACGATCCAACCCGGCCCTATATATATTTCCGTCAATTTAACACTAAACCAAATAATCATATTTCAATTTGGGGCGTGGAGATTAAGATTTCACATAGAAATTAGAATCTCTATCAATTCTCGTTAACTGGATTAAAATTTCAGGATTTCGGAAATCAAACATTAAAACAAATAATTACGAATAATCGAATCTAACAAAACAAAAATCGACAAATACGAAAATGTACCTGCACTCCCAACAATGGCCTCTGAAGCCCTTCCAAGTTCAAGACACCATTATAAGGCACCAACTCCTTCAACCTAGCAGTCCCCTCCTCTTTCGTCAGCTCCGCAACCCCAATCTCCTCCGCTTCGGCCACCACCACCTCAACACCATCCGTATCATCATCATACACAACCTTAAAAACACCATCCTCATCTTTTCCCAGTTTTCCAGCAAGTTGATGAAACTCCTCCAAAACCAACGCAAGCCCATCTTTCATTTTCACCACAAGATCATCAAACTCAACAACCCCTTTGTAAATCATCAACTTTTGGTTATAGTAAAAGGCTATGTAAGGAAGATCAAAAGTGACTAGTTGACACTCTTTTCTTCCAAGTGTTTTCTTGGGCTTAACATGGCTTGTGCTTATGATTTTGGCCTTCGACATGTTCTTGTTCACCTCTTCTTCATTGGCTTGAGTTCCCATGATTGTGTTTCTATTTTATTTTTTTTTGGTTGAGAAAATGTATATGATGTTATGGAAATACAAGAAGAGAGACGGTATATATAGAGATAGAAAAAGGATGATGTTATGTAGATTGGGGGGGTGAATGTGAATATCCTTGAGGTTTGAAAAATAAAACACAACTACTAGCTACGCTATGTAGTTGGGAATGCATTAATGAGATTCATGAAGACAGTTGTGAAATATTAATTCTTCTTGCTGCTGTATAGTTGGTTCCGGTGGGAGTTGAGTAAAGCTCATCCCCCTTCCTAGTTCCTCTCTCTCATTTTTAACCCTGTTTTGTTTTGTCCCGTCTTGTTTTTCTTAAAACATTTCTTTTATCTTTCTGTGCAAATATTGGAAATTTGTCATTACTTATTAATTTTTATTTATATATGGACATATTGATTCCGATTTGTGAGTAAGAGTGATGTATTCACTTGGGATTTTAAAAATTATTGGGTATTTAATTTGGATTCTAAATTTTTTTCTAAAATTTGATGGTATTCAATAGGTATTGAAATAAGTCTTTAAATATCTGAGGTATTTAATTTATATTTTAAAAAGTTTATTAAAATCTTTTGATATTCAATTTGGATTTTAAAAAATCTATTAAAATTTGGTGGTATTCAAAAGTTCATGGATTTTTTTGTATTTTATAAAATTATAAATTTTGATGGACTTGCTTGTATAAATTACTACTCAAATCAGTAAGACTCTACGAGATTTATTCAACAACTACGCTAAGATTCGCGTACAATTAAAATCAACTAAAATTAACAACAATCATTCAAAATCAATGGATTATTATAGATCCTATAAAATCTGAATTGAAGACACCCCCTAAAAATCTAATATCCTGAAAATTTAATAATATGTTTACTAAGCATATCTTATCATAAATTGAATTTAATTTTATATTATACAGTTAAATGATATCCAGGTTTCACCGTAAGCTTTCTTTCGTGTACTTTCATGTCATAAATGTCTAACTCAAGTTTGACCCGTTAAGAATTCCTTTACTTTCATTTTGTTTTGCAGTCGTGCACCTTCATTTCGTGTACATTTCGTATCGTATTTCGTATATTTTTAAATTTAAATATTAAAATAAATAAATAAATAAAATATTTAAATAATTTTTTTACTACTCCAGTTATACGTTAATAAGTCATAAAGGATCAAGCGCGGTCAATTCCCGCAAAATTTGAATTTGAATTTATTTGGTATTTATTGTTTATAAAAAAATTATATGTAAAATAACACTCGTATAATTCTAATAAATTTATTTAAATATTTATTTATTTTTTGTACATTCGTTTAGTGTCATGTACCCGAGAATAAACCCAAAATTGACAATAAATTCATTTAGGTACTTTCGTGTTCGTATATTTTTGTAGTCGTGTACCGGAGGTCAACCCAGACCCGTATTTTTTGTGTCATTTTCGCGTCGTGTATGAAATTGTCAGCTTCAATTGTTTAAGACCTTTGTGGATACAACCTAACAACTAATATATATTGCCCATGTCTCGTTCATATTTATAAGATCTCCTTTTTGACATATCCCTCTCAATTATATATATATATTCCAAAAATTATAATGTTTATAATATAAAATTAACAACTATTCATTCACATCCACTTATTTGTATCACCTCACTTATTTTATACATTTTAATATTAATTTGTCCCGCCACTTTACTCACTCTTTTTACATTTTAACGTTAAATTACATTTTGTTTAACCTATGTGGCACCTCTTATGTATACTAGTGGGTAGGACGGAGCGAGTATTATATTACTAGTTTAGTAACATGTACCAAATTGCTAATATTTTCGGACTGACACAGGCTGACACATTCGATTATAAGTTTGAATATTATAAATGGTATCAGAACTTTGCTCCGTCGGAAGCACAAAGGCACTGTCCGAATTCTGTAGGTGTGTTGGTTATTTGTGGAGAACGTTGACCCTAACATCCCACGTCGACAAGAAAAGAGTGTTTGAGACGGTTATTAATACCGGTTAACAACTAATATATAACACATTGTTATTTTTTTAGGTTGATTAGGTCCGATATATATTCGGTTATAGATTTGGATGTCATAGTAAGCATGTGTACAAGGACGTAGTTCGAGGCTAGAAGCTCGCGAGCCTATATTCGAAGTTGTTTAACTGAGTTCAGCCAACCTCGACCTCATTTACGAGCCAAACTCAAACTTCGAGTTCGTTTAACTAAATAAGTTGAGTTGAATCTGAATCTGTTTAAACTTGACTATAATCAAATTCAAACTTGTTTAAGTTTTTATATATAATAATTTTTTTGTTATTTATAAATTGAATTTTAATCAAATTATTATCATTATAATTCCACGAATAAACTTGGTTCACCTTATTAACGTCGCAGGTAACTCGATTTTTTATGAAAAAAATAATCTTGTTTGAGTTGAAAAATACCCGAACTCGAACTAATTTACCAAATTTATACTTCTATACTATATTATAATAGATGAAACATTCAAAATTTGGTAGTCAGTCGGTCGGTAATTGCTGAAATTATTTAATTACCCTTACTTAATTGTTTTAATTCTAATTATTGGGTCGATCAATTTTAATTCTAATTGATATTGAAGTCAACTTCCTCTATTAATTTATCAATTTCAATTCTATTTTATATCGAACTCTATATTACTATAATTTATGTTAAATTTAACTTCTTCTACCAATTTAAATTTTAATTCATATCGAGTTCTATATTATTCTAATTTGTTACTTCGGGCTAAATTAAATTTAGACAAACTAAATATAATTCTTAAGATTCGGTTTATATATAATGTGACTCGGGTTAAGATAAAATAATAATACTATCAATCCTTCTAAAAAAATTATACTAATGAATTTGGATAAACAAAATAATATATTTTCTTTATCCAGGATAAAAAAATATATTATACAATTGATTCAAACTAACACAAATCTAAAATAAAAATACAATTGGACCAAAAAAAACATATACACTAAATATTCAGCCTAAAACAAAATTATCTTATTGATCCGAAATTTAAAAGAAATTAAAATTAAACTAAAAATAATTAGTTTGATTTGGTAGGTGTATTGTGCACCAGACTAAAATAAAATAATGTAAATCACTGATCCAAGATAAATCAAATTAATATTAGACTAAGTATAATTCGTATACTATTCACGTGAAATAAAAAATCAAATTTTATTTAAAACATAATTTTTTTTTAAATACACGTAAAATTATCAATAAAATTATATTGTTCAATCAGTAATATTTTCTTTTTCAAATATCTTTTATGGAGTTATAGTTAATCGATTAAGTAATCACCATGCTAGAATAATACTTTTTCAAGGTACCAACATAATGGAGACATTATATTTTTATTCTTAATAAAATAATAATTTCATTATAATAATATTTCCCCAACTAATGTTAACACTTTAAATAAGTTTAAATATTCTAAAAAATTATGAACACATATGTTTACTTATATAATTATCATGAAATTATATCATTTAAAGTTTTAAATGAACAAAATTAAAAATTAAATTAGAATATCTCTTTTTTAAAATTATGTAATATTAAAAAAAAATTATATCGTCCATATATCGCACGAATTTTAAACTAGTACTAGATCCAAGCGTGAAATGATAAAAATGCTGACCTTTCTGTTGATGTCTTGATAACTTAAACTGTTATTTTATTTCCAAAAATAAAAAAAACTTAATATGGTGGTTACGTGCACAACAAATACAATATATTCGACTAATTTACTGGTTACAATACTCAACAGCAATTAATTAGCAGGATTGTCTTTTCCTGGTGGTACAAGAACCAGAGCAAGATTTGTTCGTGCGAATTATAATTTACTGGTTTCACCAAATTATAGCTGCTATTAATTGTACCTCTTTATTGTTCACGAAATTTCTATCCGGAATGCTTCAAATTGACCATTATATCATGTAAATATCGCTAGCCGGGAAGTGTTTAACATATTTATGTATTTTATTTATAAATTTTTATGTATCCAGTTTATTTTTATATATTTTTATTTTTTGATTATTTAATTAAATTTTATACATTTCAAAATTACTTTGATTGCTTCTATCACCTTACCTAAATTTTATATTTTTCTCACTAATTTATACTTTTCTCTCTCTTATCCCACCACTTTAATGAAAATAATATTTTTTATTTTATCTTTTTCCAAATCATTTCTATACAAGTGACTGGTAGAGAGGGAGTCTGGTTCAAATGACTGGAGCGAATAAAATAACAAATTTGGGTCTTCTATGTTAATAATTTATCTAAAATTTCATTACAAAATAAGTCTTTGGAGAGTAAAATATTTGACTTTTAAGTAAAATGTAAGTCTTGTAAAAGTGCCCAAACCTTTTCGTGTAAGGTACATATTTTCCCAACATGAACGTATTTGAACACCGTGTGAAACACAATTATGATAACGCCGGAAGCAAAAGCTAATTTTGGGAACAAAGTTGTTTTGTAGTTGGGGTTGTATATGTACTCTCATTTTAATTGAAAATCTTAATGCCGCTGCAAGTTGTTAGCACTCCAGCGGCTTAACGGTATTTAGCTTCACCTAATTTTTTATTACTATGTTTTATTTCACATGATGACCAATATTCTTTGTATTTTCAGTTGTGATTTGTGAATAATACACTGCATAATACGGATACTCCACGTGACGTACATTGTTATTGGTGTTATCAAATTCTCTATGTTATTCGAAAGACACAACTCATCGTTTAAGAATGTTATTCGAATTACATCACTTTTCTTCGTTTAGTCCAGAGTTTTAAACATTCGAATGATGCCAATTTATCAAATTTTGAATATAAAATCATTTTGAGCCATCCGACCCAATTGGAATGGGTCTGAAAAACTCGATAAAGATAGGATGGTATCGATATTTTCTTGACAATTCTTAAATAATGTTTAAAAATTCGGTTAATTAATCAGTAGACGAACTGTAACTTTCTAATTAGTTTAATTTCGGTACGTCTTAATTAGTCAAAAATCGGGTCAAATAACAATTATTTTAAGAAATTAGTCTCAAAAGTTGAGCGAGACGAGATTCAGTAATAGTATGTAGTGATTATTAAAAATAATTAACTTAAATATCTAGTAAATCTTGTCAATTAATGATATGTATACTTGGTTCATAAATTTTGTGACAGCTTGATAAATTTTAATAAATTATATACAATTATTTATTAAATTAAATTCCTTCCAATTAATTAGGGTCAGTTTTGAAAATTGAAGATCCCAAATAAGTTTAAATTTCTTGCTCATTTTAAATGATGTAGTTTTTTTTACATGTAAGAGATTCATTATTATTAAGAAAAGAAAAAATATTAAACTTTTAAAATTTAATATTTCAGTATTCACATGCCAAAAAAAAACGTTAAAAAAAACTCACTACTCTAAGATCATCTCCAACCCAATTTCAAACCCGTACTTTCACACCATTTTAGTGTAGATTTTCTCTTCACTCAACTCTAAATCTCACCAAAAGTTACACCAAATTTGGTGTCATACCAATTTTTTAGAGTTTTTGTTAATTTCAACATTATCTATTTGCATAAAACAAAGTTGTTTCATTTGTATCCTACTAACATTATTACTTCTATACTTTATTTTGTATTCTAGCAATAAAATAACATATATAGACAAGAATGGTGTAAGATTTAGCGTTTATGGATTGAAGTTGAATTTAAAAATAGTGTAATTTTTATATCATTTTAGTGTAAATTTCACACCAAAATAGTGTGATACATTGGAGATGCTCCAACAAAAATTACAATAATATGGTTGCAAGAAAACAACAATGACAAAAGAAGATAAATGAAATAGCAAAATCAGTTGGCAAGTACCCCAATTGTAAAAAATAGCATATGAATTACATTTACAAGTAAGAGTTGGTTAGAAAGTAAAGGATGGTTATTGAGAAAGAACAAAAGAAGGGCATTCATATTTTATTGTGGCCATGTGATTTATCACCAATTTATATATATATTGTAGTGTAGCCATGTGATATTTAAAAGCTTAAGTAATACATAAATGCATCCCATGTGTATGCGTGGTTGCAACATCATCTTGTGACATCCCTTTCCTGTTTCTCCTCAGATTTTTCATATTTAATTACAATTTTATAATTAGTACACAAATCTCTCGCATTATTGGGTCCGAACAGATCCGAATTTCTACTTTTATCTGCATGTCTGACCTTAAATTGACATATACTCTCTATAGCTTTCTTTTTCTAGCTTTGAAAATTTAGATTGACTAAAATTGCATGACAGATTAGGATCATACTGAATACCTGTCTTATAACTTTGATGTGGAATGTTGATTAAATTAGAGATTTAAGTAGTTAGGGAACATGAATAGCACACACTTATTTACTATTAAGTGCCTACAAAATAGTCCTCATATGTTGACAATTTAGGTTCAAATCTAGGAGTCCATAGTCAACACTACATGCTCCCTCGATAGTCGATAGCAGTCAAATAATCGGTCCCTGAAATATTTATGCCCTTAAAAAATTTAAAGAGTTGTCCAGTATGTAAATACTAAAATTTATAAAATTTGGAGTATTTTGATTGTTATATTTGTTTTAAATATATGGGGTCGATCATTATTAAGAAGTAGTGGTCAATCGAAAAAAGTTAAATTTATAAAAGTTTGTGCTAGTGTATGTTCATGACACATAGCAGAAAAATCGAAATTTAAAACCAATAATTTAAGGGCATGTATGACAAATGTTATAAATCAACTTATTAATTTATAAGCCAACAACAACTTATTCTCGAGTGTTTGTCGATCTAAGTTATAAGTTGAATTTATAATTTATACGCTCATAATTTCAATATTAGTAAAGACGTATTTTTCTCAACATATTTTTGATTTTTTGTTTTCTATCAATTTTAATTTTAAAATATTTTTTTTAATGTTAAACTAACTTAAAATATAAGAATTAAGATAATTATATTTAAAAATTATTTATTTTAATTCATTTTAATAAAAAATATTTGACTTATAAGTTAAATTATCCAAAAACTTGAATAACTTATAAACATTTATCAACTTGTCACTTATTCAGTTTAACTCATAAGTTACTTATTTTTAAAAAAATTAAACGAACACTACGTACAGATAAAATAACATAACAGTTTGATATAAAAATAACATACTCTGTGTATTCTCATCGATCAAATTAATTTATATGTGGATTTTTAATAACATAACTCCGTATATTTTTATCAAACGAATTAATTTTATATATAGATTTTTTCTTGAACAAATAATTATAATCACGTATAATCGGATATATGACTCATTTTTGTTATATTTGATTTTTCTTCCAAAATCTCTAAGGAGTCCGTTTGGTTCAAATGGTTTCGGAATCAGGTGTAATCCTCGTATGTGGTATTTGATTGAAATTAAATCCAGACTTTATCCAAAATTTTCGGGTTTTATACTCTGTCAAATTTTGACAAAAAATGAGGTCCGTTTAAAGTTTGTTTGCCCTACCAATAGGGCTGACTTTTTCGAGATCGGATATTCCCATTTTATTTAATCGGATCGAATTCGAATTTTTTTTGAACATCTTTAGAAGTCTATCAAAATTGCATTATTGCTCATTCTTATTTATCTTTAAACTTAATAGTCTAAATAAACAACCTTGGTCTTATTAGAATCTCAATTTCATTACTTATTTAACTTAATCCTCTCATAATTAAAAAAAATGATTACAGCCAAGCACTTTTTCTCAGATCACTTGTGGTGATAAAGCCACTTATTAATAATGAATATTGTATGAAAAATCAATTCAATAAATATTGCCGCATATGAGAATACATATAGCTCTTTTTTTAAAGAGAACCCTCTCATGTAGATAACAAGAAACCCTTAATTTTATTATAATATTTGATAAGTGTGATTTGACTGTCATATTACTACAAAACCATTTTTAACTATTTTATCAAATTTTAATAATTTTTTAAATAAAAAAAATTATGCAACTTCGTTTTTTATTTCATAGTTAAAATATATAAATATATATAATAAAAAATGAAATGAAAACTTATTTATTTATTAAATAATGGTTCTCTATAGATTTCTATTTAAAAAAGCCCTTTATATATTGTTACCCCACCTATTAATATACTAAGTTGTAAGAATCTATTTTTTTATTAATTTTAAGAACACAGATGATTTTGAAGTTGCTCTTATAAATAAAATATCAGAGAAGAAATAAGTTATCAGAGGAGAGTGTTAACTTTTTAAGGAATAATTGTGATATTATTACTGGAGCTCTATTTACCCAACATTCTTTTAATTTTGATCTAAAATCTCGTTTAACTAAAATATTTAAGCTTATGCAATGATATTAGTTATAATTGATTGGCTAAATTGGACTTGTAAGACAATATATAAAATTTGTTGAATATGTAAGATATTGTAGTTGAATGATATTGGTTATATTGGTTGACTATATTTTAAAAATAGTATATTATTAAAATTTTATGTTGTTATAAATAAAATATATTACTTTAATATGATAATAAATGATTACATTTTTTTTACAAATTTCTTGCAAGTCTCTGGTGGTTCAACAAATATATCCAAGAGGTTGACTGTATTTATAAATAAGGGAAATGTATCATTGGAGATGATTTTTTTTTACATAATCTCTATATTTTTTATTTATATTATGTATTAATGATTTTTAACTAAGGGTTCTATGTGATTGGAGATACTCTTAAGTTACTTTTAGATTATGTCCCGTTAACCAGTTACGGAGTATTTGAACTCTTAACCTCAAATCTTAACAATTTCTTAATACTAGCTTAAAGAGTAAAATGTAAGATATGTACCTGAATTTTACAAATTATGCAAATTGTGTAGTTATAATTCAAAAATAGAAAAATATGTATCTCAAATTACCAAAAACATGTAATTTGTGTATAAATGTTAACTTTTTTAACGTAGTTAGTGAAAACTTATTTTTGAATGCAAGATGAGTACTCTATGATTAATAATAATGCAAACCGTGTACATGAAGCTTGATAATAACAAAATGTGTACCCGGAGAAATTTGTGAAAAATATTTTGTGTTGTATTTTCGTGCAAAATTGGATATTTATATTAACTAAATTAACAAACAAAAATATAGCAAAATATTTTTAGATAAATATTGAATATTTATATAAAATTTATATACAACGTCATAATATCAAGTGTTATTTTAAAAATATAAAGTATTATTTAAAAAATAAAAATGCACATATTTTTAATAAATATACATATGTTTGGGAGAGATTATGGACCGTTCGACTCGATTTTTGCGTAAAACTGGACTGAAACTGGAACCATAGATCTTCGGTTTTAAAAATCTTAAATCGCAATCGCAAACAAAATTATAGTATCGATTTCGATTTAAAGACCTAGATTCAATTTTTAAATTGAAAAAAATTAATATAATAAAAATTGTACAAGTAAAGTAAAGAAAATAATTAAAAAATAATTGTATCCTACAAATTACTGGGTACAACAAAATTAGTACACTGATGCAATTTCTACATGTTCTCGAAATAGATGAAATTTTAAGAAAAATGTATGACATAAAAGTGAGTCCGGCGAATATAAACTGATTTTACGACAGTTGCATGTTACTTCTCCTTAAATTTTAAAATATTTTCTAATTCTAAATTTTATATATATTATAAATAATATTTTTTTATATTAATAATTGGGTCGGTTCGGTTTTGACCGGCTTTTGAAGGTTTTGGCTCGATTTTGATTTTAATTTGGTTTTTTGCTCGCCCCCTGCATATATTCATTACAAATATTTATATTTAATTAAAAAATTACATAAGTCGTAAGTCGTGTACTTACAGGGAAAAAACAAAATTGATACTAAATCTCGATTGTGTAGTTTCGTGTTAATGTAACTAAAATGTAAATACAAATAATAAATTTTTAGGTGTTTTCGTGTCGCATATTTCTTGTCGTGTAATAAATTGTCGGATTTAATATATTACTCCCTCCGTCCCTCCCGATTGTTATCGTATCTGGGAGAGTGTCTGACACGCATTTTAAGATGAATAGGAAGTATAGTTCTATAACTTTTTTTAAAAATTTGCTTTTTCTGAATAAAAATAGAATTTTTAAATTTTTATTCAGAAAAATAATTTTCTTAAAAAAAGTTAAAGAACTATACTTTTTTTCATCTTAAAATGCGTGTCAGACACTATCCGAGAAACGATAACAATTGGGAGGGACGGAGGGAGTATATCTTATATATAATAGGCACAATATAGATTTTATCCAAATTTTGATAGTTATGGTACGTGACGATCAATGTAATAAAATTTATTAGATATTAAACAAATAGATGAAACATAATATTTATTCAAAACAGTTTTTTTTCTCCCGTTTCTGGATAATTTTAGTTGTACATTACCTTTTAAACCGTCACTGAATTGAACATTATTCAAGGTAGAGTGTAAATAAAAAAGAAAACTAAACTCGTTAACTTTATTTTTATTTTATGATTTAACTTCAAATAGATTCCTTTTTCAATACAATTTCAAATTAATAAATAATTTAAAAAGAGTGCATTTTACCATTACGATTTTTTTTACTTCAAATTAGAAATCTCATATGCACATTTTGCATTTTACTCTTTGCTTAAATCATTAATATTATCACTGTCACACCACTACTTGCGAGGAACATCCACTTTTTTTAGAAAAAGTCCCTAACTTATATTTTATACTATAATATTAAAAACACTACCATTCTCTCTTTTAAGTACACTATACTTTGGTCGAAATAATGCACTATTTAGAGCATTTTCAAGAGTAATATCTAAAACTCTTAGCTAAAACATGCTTAGCTAAAATTTTATTGAACCTGTAAGCAGTTTTACTGCACTGACATTAGCTATAATCATTAGTTATATTTATAATATTATTATTTTTATTAATTTTAAATATATAAATAAAAAGTTTAATTATTTATTTTTTTAAAAGAAATTTAATTAATTATGTTTTATATTAGTGGAAATAAAATAATATATTTAATAAAAAATATTTATTATAATATTATAACATTTTTATATTTATATCAATATATTAAAGTAAACATTATAAAATAAAAATGAGTAACTATTATGAACATTACTTACATATAAAATAAAATATATGACTAAAACATATATTAATATATTAGAATTTTTATAAATTTAGTTAATAATAAAATATTTATCACACTTAATATTACATAACATTTTTTATAAATAAAAATACAAGCAGTACATTTTATACATCTATACATATAATAATTATGAAGATATATACATCATTTTCATGTTATAATATTATATATTTAAATCTTAAACATGTTATACAAAATTATAAATAATAAAATTTAGAATAAAATTTAGGCTAGATTAGGGTTAATATAGGCCGGAGATGACGTGGAGTATTATAGATGATGGCTGGATAATCAACAAATATGGAGTATGTGACGCCCTCAATCTCGGGGTTAGGAAATGAGGACTCACACACCTCTAATCTAATAATTAAATATGCATAAACCCCGATTAACTACTAACAGGATCAACAGGATAAAGTATGAGACAAGATTACAACTACCAATCATAAAATATAACTTACAAGCCCAAAATATTATTAAATAATCAATATCGATTCCGACTGAGAACCGACAGATAACCCATTGTATCTTTATACACTTCATTCTAGGCGCGAGCTCACTCATAATTACCACTACCTGCTCTGGCAACCGGAAGCCCTCAACACGGTAGGGACCACCAGGTACGCTCTTACGAGTAGTGTGCCTAAACCTGACCATCTCCTTGCTTAACTGCCATGGTTAGATTAAAACAAAATAAATGAGTATAAAACTCATCAAGTAACTATATAGCAGTTCTACAATATCAAATCACAATATGCTTTACCAAACTCAGGGCATTCTACTCTAATTAATCTAGGTGGCAGATTTCCATCTTTTTGGGTTAAGGAAAAGTTTCTGAAGAATAGTGTGGGGCTTTCAAGGAACAAGGCTCAAAGCAGGACGAAAGCCGACATTCATCACAAATCATTAAGGATCAGAATAGATCTTTCGATAAAGTAAAGCAACAGTATTTCAATATATAGAATCAATCATATGATCAACAATTTCAAGAATCAGGGTTCTCGAGCTTTAAGCTCCACAATAACATAATCAACTCTTTTCAAGCAATATAAACCATTTTCATTTTCAAAAATCAATTTGCTGAACAAAAGTTTCAGTTCCCCTTGATTGGATTACTTTTCTTTCCATTTCACTATGTACGGGTGATCAGCCCGTACCGACCTCCATCCGGTCTTTCAGGTACCAATCAGCATAATTTCAGCCTTAAGTTGGACTAGCCCCGCTAGCCTCTTACCATGACTGGACTAGTCCCACTAGCCTCTTACGTCCCAATCCAATCCATCAGGAATTCATTTGGAAAACCTTGAGTTGGAAAAACAAATAGGTTTTCAAAAATCCATTTTTATCATTACCAGGCATTTGAAATCATTCGAACTCTTTCAAATCGAAACTCATTCTTAATTCAAATTTTAAGGAAACAAAGTTTCAGGGAGTGATTCAAAGGTACGCAAGGAACAATTCATAAGAAATCTGTATCAGGGATAACAAAGCACTTAAGTTAGAAGGATCAACATTTGTTTAGGGATCAATAGGGTGATCAAGAGAAACATGGTATCATTAAACAGGGTTAACAAGGATAATCAAAGGGTTCAATATGATTCATGGCTTAATAGATAACTTGAACAGAAAAGACAGAATATCAAAGGGTGAAATCAATAGGCTTATCAATAACAGATTATCAAGAACCAGGGTACTTCAAATCAATATCAGGGTTTCATAAAACAAGAGTTTCATAAAATAAGGGTTTCATACTTAAACAGTTCAATACTCTACATGGTATGAACAACATTCTCTTTATAACCATTTACACGAGTAATCAGAGTTACTTGTCTGGATTTGCTTTCCTGAAGGTTGAACTACTGCCACCTGGTAAATCCTTTCCTTTCCTAGCCTGAATGCCCTCACGCTCCGAATCTACAATAAAACCAAAATCTTAATCAGATTCTCAACTCTCGTTCCCGGAACGATCACTCAATACGATAACTCGACTATATCTTTGACTCGAGTATACGAATATAGCTTATACACATAAGCACAAAGCACATAGCATTTAGCATAACCCATTTTTCGCAACTTTTATATCCTTATACACTTAATAATCGAAGCGTACTTGCTTATTCTTAGCTATTTCTCAAATCACACTATTATAACTCTTACGAGTGCATGATTTATTCACAACCAAACATTTACGTCCATAACTATCACTTATATCTTTTATAATCAATCAACTTAGTTCCCCTTTTCTTTTATTCCTTAATTCGAACCACATACTACAATCAAACAAAAAAATTCATAGATATTCACTTATACACCTTCATTCATCCTTTTGATCATCAAAATCAAGTTTTTGACTTTTAATCCCTATGGCCTATTCGGCCTTATCACACAAAATCAACCAAATACCTACTTTAGTTCACATAAACACATAGCTCATTCAAAAACCATTAAAGAATCATTCTCATTTCTTTTAATCATAAAAATTCGATCCATAATCATATATATACAATCAAATTTCTCAAAATTACACCATGCATCCTTATTCTTAGCACAATCCAACTTTTAAACTAACGCCCTTTTCTTTATCAACAACCATTCGAACCAAAACATACATACATGCTCGCATGCAACTTCAAATTCATTTCTTCATTATATCAAACACTCATTTTTATCGATTAAACCAACTAAATCTCTTAACACAATCCAAGAATTCGAATTTCACCTAAATCACAACATGCATGCATCATCTCAAGTTTATAAATCACAAATCAATTGTAATTATTCTATACTTTCTAGTAACAACTATCCACCATCGATTTCATTGTCAAAAATCAACTTGATCTCTTTAAAAACAAAAACCCATTCGGCTTTATAGAAAACACCACATGCAACCACTAAAATTAGAGTGTATATTGTCTAGAGTTCAGTTTACACATCATAACTCACCACCGGTTCACCGGAGTTCATCACCGGTGGCGGTGGCTTCACGGTGGTGCCCTCATTCGAGGGTGTCCAACCACGAAACCCCTGATTTCCATCAATTACGCGAAATAACTAACATGCACATCTTCCCAATCATATGTTTACAAAAAATCAAGCTTAAACAAGATGACATCAACAACAATAACAAGAACCATGTGGTTCTCGGGTGAACACACACACCGAGCACACACAACACACACACATCGACATGCAAGTGGGTATACACACATGCACACACTTCTACCTACACATAAGTGTGTATCAAGAAGATTTAGGAATGATTGGTGAGTTTGATCAAGGAAAAGAGAGGTATACCGAGAGAGATTGAAGAAAGCCGAGAGAGAGAGAGGGGGTTCGGGAGAGAAAGAGAGAAAAGAGAGAAGAGGGAAAGTGATTGCATGGGAGGAAGAAGAAAAAAAAAGAAAGGAAGTGGGTACCACTTAGAAACAAGGGCACATTGGTAATTTACTAACTCTCTTTTCATTCTTATTTGTCCCTTTGTTTTACTAAAATAAAACAAGGATTGAATATAAAATATATCTCTCTCGGGAAGTCGAGAATTATTGAAATTGACATTTTTAATTTGTAGGCCTCGAAATTAGCTTTTTAACCATTACTCATAATAAGATTTTGAGCGAACGGTTGATTTTATATGAATTTCGCAATCGTGCCTTAATAATATCATTTTCCACATAAAATTAATTTAAAAATACAAAGATCAACAATAAAGTTCACTTATCATTTTTAAAAAGTCTCTAGGACCACTACGAAGATCACAGAACAAATCCCATGTTTTTATCTTACTCGAATGATTTTATAAAAATGTGTGAAGGTTAATTAAACCTTTATTTAAATCACATAATTCCTTTAAAATTCACAAAAACTGTCAGAGAACACATAGCCATGCACACAGACAATAATCTCACATATATAATCACATAACGACTCGGGTCTGATCATAAAATTTATCCCTCTTTAATCTTTATCCTCTTTTACGCGTACCGGGTCACGTTCAGCCTGACGGCCCGACACTCAGCGTTTCGATTACGCTTCTCATTCTCATTATCAATTGACACGTCACTTAGGACGAAATACTTTATTTACACATTCAATCACACATAATTCACATTTTATATTCTTTAATTTCTTATTAGGACGGGTTCCGTTCTACTTGACGGCCCGACACCACGGCTTAATTTCTAAGCTGACTCTTTAAATTGGAACGTTTATATCCACGCTCATAAACTCTAATATACAGAAAAGACAATCACCACGTAGTCACATAATTATAACCACATAACATACCACATACTTTATTGACTTAATTACGTCGCAAAATTCTCAGTCGTCACAGCGTACTTATTTTTCGTTATCTAAATTTATACCTAACATGTTTTGTCGTCGGAGTGTTCCATTTTTTACATGTTAGGTATAATAGGGTGACACATAGATATTATACCTAACAGGTAAAGAGCGTGGGAGATGCTCTTAGTACTAAAATAATGAATATATATTAATTTGCACTGAGCGACTCAACAAATATATTGAGCCATATATTTAAAGGAAGGCCTAGTTATAACTTTATGGGCCATCAAATCCTATTTTTTTAAAACAAAACGTACTTGCATTACTCATAAAGAATCCAAATCAAGTACATCATTAATAAACTCAGGAGGAGTGACAAACCACTCCTCGCAGCCTGACATAGAATGAGCAGCACTTGCAAGCAAATGAGCCACACCATTCGTAGACCGGTAAACTAAATCTACTAGCACCTGATCAATGTGCTTTAATTCATTAATACATTGTGATACAATGGTATGAAAATAAGACTCTCCACTCTGACCTTTAATCGCCCGTACTAGAAGTTACGAGTCTGTTTCAAATCGATAGTATTGGAAACCAAGAAGCCTAACCCAAGAGACTGCTTCTCTGAGACTAATGGCTTCGGCTTCCGTTATCTGCCATTGCCCTTGGATTTTGCAGCAACGAGCTCCAATGAAGTTTCCATGAGAATCTCAGATTACACACCCAATGCCTATACCTCCGTTAAGCACTCCTGACGCATCACAATTTATTGTCACCCACCCATCTGGAGGCTTTCTCTATTTCTTCAGGCTTTGGTCCAGATTACAATTTCCATTAGACATATTGGCTACCTGGGCCTCCTTCCAGTCATGAAGCAAGTTTTGAGCAGCAGCCAAAACCCCAAAAGTAGATCCGTTAACTCTCTCCCACACCCATTTATTCCTCCTATTCCATATACTCCATCCTATCATCGCAGTTAGGACACATTGCTCTCTTGTACCTGCAGACATGCATCGATGAAAAACCATGAAAGTTGTATCTCCTGGATCAAACTGGACCAGGTGGAATACATTTGACAACTTCCATACTGATTGTGCAAAACCATATCCAAATAGGATATGACAGTCAGTTTCATTCACACTATGACACCAGGGGAAAAATATGCTTATA
This sequence comes from Apium graveolens, assembly GCF_009905375.1. Classification (NCBI taxonomy): domain Eukaryota; kingdom Viridiplantae; phylum Streptophyta; class Magnoliopsida; order Apiales; family Apiaceae; genus Apium; species Apium graveolens. The sequence continues at coordinate 231,467,160 of NC_133656.1, read as the reverse complement.
TTCACATGTTTCTGAGCCAAAGCAGTCGTTGTTGGTAAACAACCACTGCACACTCGCCAAAGGAAATCAATCACTTTTCCTGGGACTTTCAGCGACCATAACTTTTTCCAGAAAACTGTCAAATCCGTATTAAGCTTCCCTTGCAGCCACCGATAACAACTCTTCACTGTATACATACCCTTATCATCCTTAAGCAATACCCAATAATCACGTATTGGATTTGAGGGTAATGGAATGCGTTGAATAAACTCTGTATCTCGATCGTTGCAAATATCCCGTATCATTTCCTCATCCCATTGAGTGCCCTCAGCATTCATAAAACCAGCCACTGTAATGTGCTGCAAGTGAACATGCATTTTCGTGGACATAAAACCATTGATCGAGTCAGGAAGCCATTGATCACCCCAAACATAAGTGCTCCCCCCGACCAATTTTCACTCGACATCCTTCTTTCAACGTTTCATGTGCACTAAGAAGGCTTCTCCAAACATAACTAGGATTTACTTCTAATTTTGCATTCAAGAAATTTAAATTAAGAAAATACCTTGCTCGCATCATCGCAGAAACTAGTGGGTTGTTATTATTCATGATACGCCACCCCTGCTTGGCTAGCATAGTTGTATTAAACTTTTTCAAATTCTTAACCCCGAGCCCACCTCCTGCTTTCGGAATACACAGCATATCCCAAGCTTGCCATCTAATACCCTTCACATGCAAACCCCTCCCCCAATAGAAGCCATTCATAAGTTTCTCCATAGTATTTGTAATGCTTGATGGAATAAAAAATAACGATATCCAAAAATTTGGAATCGTTTGAGCAGCTGATTTAATGAGCGTTAATTTTCCTGATTTTGAAAGCTCTCGATTCTCCCATCCCTGAAGTTTTTGCCGTATACGATCAGTTAAAAAACCAAAGATCGCCTCTTTATTTCTACCAACAAATATTGGCATTACCAGATATCTTTCTGGTTTACAGACTTCACCAACTCCCAGAACATCACACACCAACATTCTATCCTCAGTCCTCGTATTCGGACTAAAAACAAAATTCGACTTAGCATAGTTAATAGCCTGACCAGATAGATTTTCATATCTATCCAAAATCATTCTCATAACTTCAGCTTCTGGTTTTGATGCCCTTAAGAAAAGGTAGCAATCGTCTGCGAATTAAAGGTGATAAATGCTTGAAGCTCCTCTAGCAATTTTGTACCCACGAATCAGATTACATTCGTCACTACGTCTCATTATAGCCGATAAGCCCTCAACCATAATAAATATAGATATGGAGATATGGGGTCTCCCTGATGAATCCCTCTCTGTGGTTGCACCTTCCCAAAGACCTCCCCATTATGAATAAAACTATATGAGACTGTAGTAACACAAACCATTACTCTATTGATCCAAGTGGGGTGGAATCCAAATTTGTTCAACATATGCCCCAAAAAGCTCCATTCCAACCGGCCGTACGCTTTAGAGATAGCAATCTTTAAAGCTGCAACTCCACTCTTGCCCTGTGTTTTCCTATGAATATAATGGTTTATCTCAAACACTATTAAGGCGTTATCTGTGAGCAAACGACCTTCAATGAAAGCACTCCGATTAGAAGATATTATCCCATTCAGGCACGGCTTTAACCTATTTGTCATGACCTTGGACAAAATTCTCATAAGCACATTGAATAAAGAAATCAGTCGCAATTCTGACATTTGTGTTGGTTTTTTAACCTTTGGAATCAAACATACAAGTGTTCGATTCAAACCCACAGGTAACTCACCCGTGGTGAGGAAATGCCAACACAACCCTGTAACATCATTCTTAACATTGTCCCCATAAGTCTGGAAAAAAACTGGATTAAGGCCATCTATACGTGGTGACTTGTCCGGGTACATAGCAAAGACAACCAATTTAACTTCTTCTTCAGACACAGGCTCCATAAGAGTAGATTTTTGGTCTTCAGAAACTGTATGAACTTGCTCTCGGTCTGTAAGGCCACCATTATTCGCTCCTGCCTGAAATAACCCTGTAAAGTAGCTTGTAATAACCTCCCTAACCTCCGTATCAGTCTCTTTCCACAACCCATTTACATCTTTTATTCCTGTAAAATTGTTACGTTCCCTCATAGTTGACGCATATTTATGAAAGAAACGTGAATTTTTATCTCCCTCCTTAAGCCAAATTTTTTTAGCCCTTTACTTCCAATAAATTTCCAGTTTCTCTAGAAACCGCATAAACTCCCATCGAACCCTATTATACTTTATAATACCATCCAAATCTCTTATTGACCGGTATTTTCTGAGATCACGATGACAAGAATCCATTTGAGCCCGCATTTCCTTTAACAAGCCCCATCCCCACTCTTCCAGCTTTGCACAACATCTAACCATCTTTTCCACAATACCAGAATCTTGATTCGTGCTCCAACAATCTTGAACTATATTTCGACAATCACTTTCTTTAATCCAAGCATTCTCAAAATGGAACCTCCGTTCTCTGGGAATATAAACCTTTTTATTTAAAGTTATACACATGGGTAAGTGATCCGAAGTGGATACTTCGACAATGCGAACTTTAGCTTCCAGAAAAAAAACTATTTCCACTCTTTAGTAGCAAGGCCTCTATCTAAACGCTCGTAGATCCATTTATCACCTCCACGACATCGCTCTCATATAAATCCCCCCCCCCCACAAATCCCAGGTCAGCTAGCTCACAATCAGCCATAACTTGATTAAAACCTTCAATGAGGTGTCTAGGGTGTTGACGACCTCCTCGTTTTTCATCAGAACTAGCCATGTCATTGAAGTCTTCAGCTATACACCAAGGGAGGTTCGATAATTGATCCAAGTCCCTTATAATATTCCAAAAATCAACTCTTCTACGTCTCTCTGGGAAGCCATAGAAACCGGTGTAACGCCACCTTCCAACTTGCTCATTTAACACCTCAAAGTCAATGAAGTTTTGGTTACTGGACATAACTTTCACTCCACCTGCTTTCTTCCAAAGTAAAGCTAAGCCTCCCCTATGACCACAAACATCTACCGAATAGAACTCAGCAAACCCTAACGACTTATATATGTTTTGAACTTTATTTTTTTTAACTAATGTTTCACACAAAAAAAATAATACTAGGCCTCAATTGTTTATTGATTTCTTGCAGAAATCGAACTGTGCGTGGTTGGGTTAGCCTACGACAGTTCCAAGCCATAAAACTCATGATGTCTAGTGGGCCTGGAGACCAGAGTCCACCTGCTGTCCATTTTTTGACACCTCTTCAATATTTTGCTTGTCATTTACTCCTATAATTTCTCCCTGAAAATCATCTTCCAGCCGTTTTCTTTTCGATTCCAACACTACAACTACTTTATCTCCTGAACTTTCTCCCATGATATTCTCCAAGTGATTTTGATTCTGGCTATCTTTTTCTCCCCTGATTTCTCTCCCTCTAACAGTACCCACATCATTGTTTCCACCAATCTCGCAAACAACACCATCAATTTCCATAAACTTCGTTGTACTCCAGTCCTATATAGCTTCCTGGCCGGAATTCACTAATTCTGATTGATATATTCTTGATTCACATGCACTACTACCATCATTCACATTACGAAGCCATCACGATCCCATATTCATACTAGCATTCCTTGTGGGTGCACGCAGCCAGGCCCCAAATGCTCGCACAATTATCTTCTCGGGATTGACATAAACAACACTACATTCTCGTTTTGCATGGCCAAGCTTTCCACATACAAAACAAAAAGTACTTAATCTCTCATATTTAAAATTAATCCAGCTCCATGTGTCACCTTCCTTCTTGATTTTCATTCTTCTTTTTAAAGGGTTTTTCCACATTTATCGCAACTCGAACTCTCACAAATGATTTCCATGCCCCATCAAAATTTGCTGGATCCGATTTGACATATTTCCCAATTGATGCTCCAATATTTTTTAAAATATTTTCGGACAAAAAACCTCTTGGAATATCGTAGATTTGAACCCAAATCTCCATCTCCTGTAGAGCTATCATATGTGGATCCTCCAAGTGTCCCAATTGATAAATACCAGATTTGCCTGTTCAAAGGACCAAGGGTCACCCTCTACCACCTTCCGGAGATCCATTATATGGTAGAAAACAAATGAGTAACTTAGCCCATCCAAATCATGAATCTCCATTTCTTCTCTCGACCTCCATAATACAGCAATAACATTTTTTATAGCATTAAAGTTTATATTTTTCTCCGTTAAGAATCGCCCTACTAGAACAAAAGTCGGCTTAGCTTCTATTGTATCCGCCTATTCCACTATTATTTCTTCCACTTCCTCATCCTCGAGAACTAGGTCTGCATACATTTCCTCATTTCTCCATGAACACTTTTTGAAAGAAGAAAAGAAAACCAAATAATTTAAAAACCTGTCAAAAAGACAGACAAAACTTGCCAATAAGCAAGACTCATACACGAATGATCAGCTCATTATTTATTGCTGAAATTGATCAGCTCATTTGGGCCATCAAATCCTAAAAATGTAATACCGCCTCAAAGTAGGATAATTTAACCTACAATTGTTTTATTCACTCAAGTTTCAAGCTCATTAGCATGGTTCATGACGCTAATCTATCTATCTATACTATATTATTATAAGCAGAACACCCTCTATTTGGTAGTCAGTTGCTCGGTACAGTTGTTTGGTATGACAAATAACAACCGTCAGATCTAAAGTCAGAAAGATGAGAAACGTTGGATGCAATAATAAAATATTATTATATTAATATTTAAACTGCTCTCATGAATTCAGGGTTCGAACCCCGTCAATAACTTATTATATTTAAAATTATATATTCTTTATTTTAACAATTTTCACAGGTTTAGGACTCGAGTCCTGTGAACAACATATAATATTTTATTATTTATTTTCAGTCAAGTCTCAAATTATAATTAAATATATATTGTTATAACTTATTCTATTCTTCAATTTATTTTTCAACTATTGAAAATTATATTATAAAATATATTATTAAAAATTATTGAATGTTAAAAGTAATCCGTGCATCGCACAGGTTATAGGCTAGTATATAGTTATTAGCAGAGTCGGCCAAACACACCGAAGTTTGAAGCACTGCTGTAATTTATATTAGTTAATATTCAATAGCGTGAGACTTTTTAATTTTATACTTTTATTTATGTAACTTATCAAATAACTCGAACTTAAATTTATCAATGTTATAATTTTTTGTGGTTCTTAATATATTATAGTAAATAGTTAAATCGCAAACCGAACCGCAATGACCGCAAATTTCGTAACCGCAAATGATGCGGCTAATCGTAACCGCAAATGCGAACGAAATTTTTTTAAAACCGTTTTTTCCGATTTGATTGACCTTTACCCTAGAATTAATGCGAGATAAACCAAGTACACCCCTAATACTACTCTTTCAACAAAATGTACAAGATTTTAAAGGATTTTAAAGGATTTGTAGAAATCACCAACAATATTTTACGAAAATTTTTAACAACTCCACTAAATACCGTGTAAAATTAAAATCAATAACAATCCTCAAGAATCTATGAATTATTATAAATCCTCAAAAATTCAAATTAATACACCCCTGAATTAATAAATATAGTAATTTACAATCTGTAAAGAGAAGAAAAAATAATTGTTAGACCACCACAGGCCCATTAACTTGGCAAAAGCCCAACAAAAGTTTACAATCCATCTTGAAATGAGCAGAAAGCCAGAATATGACCGTTGCAGCTGAGACTTGATAATATAAATTCGACTTCCCCAAACAAACATTTTTTCACAATCATTCGCAAAAATCACTTCTCAATTTAATATAAACAATTACTTCATTTATATATACACTATACACACAATAATCGATTAAAGAAGTTGTTGTAAATCTCCACGCTCAATCAAGAATCAAGAAGCCGAAGATTAATCACTGCGGTGAGTTTTGTTACATAAGCCCTAATTTCCTTGATTTTATCTCGTATTTACAGGATTATATCGTCATTGTTGTGTAAATTTTGATGTTTATTTAGGGTTTTTGTTTGCGCTAATTGTGAAGTCTAATTTGTTTGTGTGCATTGTCTTTCTTGATTTTAATTTGTGCGGTTTTTAGTTGATTGTTACAACTCTGGTGTTGTATTTCTAATAAAGATGTGTGTAGGGAGGGGAGAGGGAGGGAGGGAGGGATAGGGAGAGGGAGAGGGAGAGAGAGGGAGACAGGAGGGAGAGAGAGAGAGGGAGGGAGACAGGAGAGAGAGAGAGAGGTTTATTTCATGAGTTTTTGTTTTTGAGAAAAGAGATATGTTGTGCGGATAAGTTTCGGATGTAAGTAAGTTAAAGTATAAACGTGTTTATGAGGACTGATTTGCAACTCTATATCGAGAAATTAGTCTGAATGGTTGGATAAGTCTGTTGTTTTTGTTTAATTTTGTTAGCCTCTTGCAATTTACTTCTGGTTTGTTGTTACGACTTGTACAAGGCACAAAGATGAAGAAAAACAATTAGCAAAGCTTAAAAACCCTTCATTCTTATATGATTTTGGAATTTTTGATAAATCTTCTAAGTTTATTACTCTTTTGTTGGGCTGTTATGATTCTCTAGTCTGTGGGTTTGGAAATTGTGTTTTTTGGGGCAACTGTGTCCCAGAGCTGTAAGTGTTTGGTGATTATGCATATGTAGTGAGTTGAATGTTGTACTTTGTTATCGGAATGTGTTGATTTGAAATATAGAAGGTCTTGATTGTAATTAGTAAGAATGAAGTCAAGAAAAATTTACGAGTTTAGCATAGCAAATCAGGGCAGAATCACAGTAGTGTTTGCTGATTATGCATATGTAGTGAGTTGAATGTTGTACTTTGTAATTGGAATGTGTTGATTTGAAATATTGAAGGTCCTGATTGTAATTAGTAAGAACGAAGTCAAGAAAAATTTACGAGTTTAGCATAGCAAGTCACGGTAGAATCACAGTAGTGTTTGCTGATTATGAATATGTAGTAAGTTGACTGTTGTACTTTGTAATTGGAATGTGTTGATTTGAAATATCGAAGGTCCTGATTGTAATTAGTAAGAATGAAGTCAAGAAAATTTTACGAGTCTAGCATAGCAAATCACGGCAGAATAACAGTGTGTCACTGGCAGAAGGTCAGGACTCACGATGTTGCATAGTGTGAAAGTATCCTGTGCAGTTGGCTGCCCTTTATGTAATTATTGAGGCAAAACTGATATATGTTTGCAGATGAAGTCTGTTGTATGGAACCAATTGTGCCCTTTATCTATTTTGATTTTAAAGTCGGACATATTTTGCTTGTCTACTATCCCATTATAAACTATACGCACAACCGTAGTGCAAAATTACATAGAGTCGTTAGTCAGCCTATAAAATTGAGTTTGTGGTATACAGCTGATCGGATTTATCAATTTCTATGTTGCAGAGTATAGCAGCGGAAAGCAAAAAACATGGCGACTCATGCTGGCCATTTCGTTCAAGATCAGAATCTAAGTTTCAAGCTAGACGGTATTTTAGTGTTAACATTGAAATTCGTAGAAATGTTCTTACTTCGAGTTTGTTTTAATATATTTCCTCTGATTCTATTTTGATTTCAGGTCCTGCCAAGGGCAAAGGCATTGCATCCCAGGGCCAAAAAAAAGGACTTGGTGGAAGGAAAGCACTTAATGACATATCAAACTCAGAAAAGCCCGCACCACTTCAGCCATCTAAGAAGCATAACTCCGTTAATGCAATCTCTATTGCTGAAGATTTTTGTTTGTCAAAGACCAAACAAACTGTTGTAGGAAAGAAAAGTGTGCTCAAGGCCCCAGGAAAATCTCAAGTCAGTGGCAGGAAAGCTCTAAGTGATCTCACAAACTCAAGTAAGCCATCTGCACACATAGTAAAGAAGAGTCTGGGCAAGAAGTTGATTGCAGTTGCAGAAGAAGAGCCTCCAAGTGGAGAAGGTTTTCTGCACAATCATCAGAATTGCATTGCATCTCAAAAGGCGGTAGATGTGGATTACTTTCTGATGACAGTTGGACTACGTGATGGTAGATGATTGCAGTCTCCGCTTATTTTAACTCAGTCTTTCCCTCGGTCTTACCACTTAATTTTAACTTCAGTTTTTTTATTTACATCTGTCCAGATACTTGCATTCAGCTTGCACCATCTCCAAGGGCTCGTCGCTTATTGCTGTCGAGAAACTCAAAGGTAGTTGTCAATTTATGGTATGTTTTATTAGCACTACTGCAGCTATAAATATATACTTATTATGAATTACTGATCTTTCAGCTGACAAGTCCATTGAAAGAACTGATAATGGAAGAGATTTCGGAGATGAAGATTGAAGATCAATATCCTGATTCTGCATTTCCCAGTCAAAACAACTCAACAGCTCTTGGAACTCCACACTGGCGAAGCCCGTATATCCACCACCAGCAGGAGACCTTTCTTGCAAGTCCAATCTCACAAATGCGATATATGGAGAGTCCAAAATTCAGCTTAAAGGAGAGTCCTTAAACTAGTTTGTCTTATCTTGTGCTTTGGATGTTTAAGTGACCTAATGTTGTTTGTTTTCCTTGTTAGTTCAATCAAATTTGGTCCTCTATGATCTGTGTGATCTGACTTCTTCACACAGATTAATGAAGGGAAATTACTGGCATTCTAAATATGCAAGTCAATTATCATGATTTTGGATGTTTGGAAAGGGGAGGTTTTTGCATCTAAACATAACTTGTTGATAACCAAATTTATATCGTTTTAATATATATATGTTTGATACTATGCTCCCGACTTCTATACCGGCATGAAAGCAAATGAAAGGTAGGAAGATTTTTTACTCAAGTACTCCTCGAGTTCTGACTTCGTGGGCTCAACAATACCCATACCGCCACTTTCCCGAATTAAACACTCGTAATCATTTATTCCTTTAGGTGTTTCACTTTATTCATTCATAAAACTTGCATCAGAGGAAGAAACTTCACTTGATTCATTTCTTTCCTTATTAGCATCTCTGTCTTCCCTGCAATATTCTACATACAAATCATGTAAGGCATTTGCTAAATAAGACAATTTTTTGTCAGAATCACCGGCTAATTGGATAAAGCATATGAAAGCAAAAGGCTGGAAATTTCATTTTAAATCGTGGATCCATGACCGCAATTAACATTATCAAATTCGTTTCCCCCCAAGTATTTCTCAAACTTCAATTCCATTATCTGTGCCATCTCTCGAATATGCATATTTGGATAAATTGCCTTTTTGTATATTATTTGTTTAACCCTCCTTATTTCAGATAAAGACGGATTTGAAGTTGAATATTGCGTTCCATGAATAACTTTCGTGACATGTGAAAAAATCTCAAGAAATGTACACACACTTGCAACTTTTTTCCCGGTCATCTGCACTTGGTACATACTCCTTACACCCCTGATCAGGGGTGTTATAGATGAGAAATGCATCTCTGAACTCGATCGCACATGACATCATATTATATGCCGAGTTCCAGTGAGTTGAAACATCCAAAAATCAATTTCTTACATTTCAGACCTAAGGACATTGAAATTTCGGGAAACTTAATTATTCGACTTATTGTTATATATTTAAACCCATCCCCGACTTTATCAACTATTTCTTTGGTTGGTTCTAACCCATCCTGCACACATATGTTCAATATGTGTGCACAATAACATGCATGAAACCTTTTTCCCTCAATTGATAATAACCTTCTAATACTAAAAGTTTGCTTAAGATATCGTAAAGCAACTTCATTCGCAACAGTATTATCGACAGTTAACGTCCCAATTTTATCAATTATTGGGGATGCACATTACTAAAATTCAGAACCCTCATGTTAAGATTCCAATCGGAATCGATCCAATAACCGGTGACAACCATATAAGTATATAACCAAATTTCTGATATGAGAAAATCCACCTATGGGTTGTAATATTAATCTTTCTAACAGATTTGAACAATTGTCTTAACTTATTTTTCTAAATTTCGTAAGTACTAGTACACAAAATTTTAGTGATATCACAAAATTGTTAGAAAAAAATTAATTAATTTAGTTTGCTATTTTAATAGTCGATTAGTGTTTGGATTAGTACTTTAACTTGTGTTTAATTTCGTATTGATGTTTCAAATTTTTAAAAAATATTTATGAAATATCTAACTATACGGATGTTAAAATCTATATATTTTAGTCATACGAATTTTTTTCGAAAAAATATAAATTTATTTGGTTTGCTAGTTTAATAGTCGACCAATGATTTGACTAGTAGTGCTAACTAGTGTGTAGTGTCATATTGATGATTCGACTTTTATTAAAGTACTAGCCTATATAACTCGTGCAATGCACAGACTGATTATAATATTTGCTATTTTATTATTTTATTATTTTATATAAATAAATTATAAAAATAATAAGTATATATTATTGAGATTAATGAAATTAAAATATTTATATATTATTTTGTATATATCATATTATTGAAGGATTCAAAATTTAGATAATTAAAATTTTAAAATATCCTCCTACTGCAGTCTAACATAAAGTTTATAGTTATATTACATATATGATTTAATTTTTTTAATAAAATTATATTAATTTAAATTTTGTTTTGTAAGGTATTATCATACTTTTTAGGAAGGTGTTAAACAACCGAACAAATGAAACCATATTTATCTTATAATAGTACAGTATATATATAAATAAATTATAAAAATCAATAATTATATATTATTGAGATTAATAAAGTTAAAATATTTACGTATTATTTTGTATATATCATATTATTGATAGATTCAAAATTTAGATAATTAAAATCTTAAAATGTCCTCCTCTTGCAGTAAGTCTCTTTGTTGTGTGGGTGCAGAGTTTATAAAAAATTAGGAGTCTTGAATATTAATGATATATGTGGATGACTTGATATTGTTTTTTAAAATATTATTTTTAAACTCTTTTTTTTATTTATTATTTTTTTTGTTATATTATAATTTGAATTACTAAAATTAATTTTAAAAGTATTAAATTCCCTACAAAAGAGGTAAGAAATAAATTGAGTGCAATTAAAAATTAACTTGAATAGTAATTTATAGAGTTTGTAGTTATATTAGATACATGATTTAATTTTTTAATATAATTATATTAATTTAGATTTTGTTGTGGAAGGTGTTATCATACTTTTTAAGAATGTGTTAACCAACCGATCAAACAAAACATGTTTTTCTTATAATAATATAACTAGTATATAATCTGTACGCTACACGGTTGTTTTTATCATAATATATTATAATATATTGTAAATTTTAATTTTGATTATGCCTCTTAAAAAATACTATTTTTTATAATTTTAATATGTTGCTGGTAGGATTCAAACCTTATACCTCTTAAATAATACTAATTTTTAAGAATAAATCTAACGATCAACAACGACCGACAACCAAACTTTCAATGTCTCGTATTTAATATAATAGTATAAATATGAATATAATATAAGTGTCCTATTTTAAATATAATAGAATTGATAGACGATTAATTTTAGGTGTCTTTTTTAAATATAATATTAAGTGTCATAATATAAGTGTCCTATTTCAAATATAATAGAATTGATAGGCGATCAATTTTAGGTGTCTTGTTTTAAATATAATATTAAGTGTCATATTTTAAATATAATAGAACGACCAACAAACAACAACCAAATTTTTAATATTTCGTCTTTAATATAATAGTTTAGATTTACGAGGGATCCAACTGCACGGATGTTAAAATTTATATATTTTAGTGATATGACAAAATTTTCATAAAAAATAAATTTATTTTGTTTGTTATTTTAACAGTCAATTAATGGTTTGAATAGTACTTGTAAAGTGTTTAGTCTCATATTAATGTTTGAATTTTTTTAAAATATTAATGAATGATCTAACCGTACGAATGTTAAGAGTTATATATTTTAGTGATATGAAAAAAATTTCATAAAGAAAATCAATTTATTTTGTTTGTTATTTTAACAATCAAACAATGGTTTTAATAGTACTTGTAATTAATATTTAGTCTCATATTAATATTTCGATTTTGTAAAAAATATTAATAAATGATCCAACTATATGGATGTTAAGATCTATATATTTTAGTGATATGACAAGATTTTCAAAACAAATAAATTTATTTTATTTTTTATTTTAACAGTCAACCGATGTTTTGACCACTACTTGTATATAGTGCTAGTCTCATATTAATAATTCAATTTTTTTAAATATATTTATAAATCATCCAACCGTACGGATGTTAAGATCTATATATTTTATTGATATGACAAAATTTCAAGAAAAAAATAAAAATATTTTGTTTGTTATTTTAACAATCAACCATTGGTTTGAACAACACTCGTAACTATTGTTTAGTCTAATATTAATGTTTCATTTTTTTAAAAATATTTATAAATGATCTAACCGTACGGATGTTAAGATCTATATATTTTAGTGATATGACAAAAATTTTAAAAAAAATAAATGTATTTGATTTGTTATTTTAATAATCAACTTGTGTTTTGACCAAATTTTTTTACTTCAGCTCGGCTCTACTTGTTTTAATGGAGTAATCTCGTGTTCGTTTTGTGTTCGGCTCGGTTAGACTCCGCGGCTCCGTTCCGTTTTGTTCGATAAAAACTCGTGTTTGATTTGTTAGTTAACGAGCTCACGCTTGAACACTATTTTTCGTTCGTTAAGAAATCTCGGTTCAATTTGTCAGGAAAAAAATTAAATCTCAAAAAAAATAAATTAAATCTCTATTCGGCTCGATCAAAACTCGGTTCGGTATCGATTCGTGAGCAGCTCAGTAACGGTCGTAGACTATTAAATAGTTACTACTCAAAGCAGTTAAATAATTTCGTAGCGTGAAAGTATAGTCTTATAGTCCAATATCACGGAACAGCTTCGTCTTTAACCAACTCGTAAACAGCTGAATATAAACTCCGAATGGTTCGCAAAAGTCTTGAACCTGCTAAAACAGGTACCTCATTTCAACTTCAGTTCCTGGGTTTTAAATTCAATTCGTTTCACCATTATTTCATTGATTTAAATTTAAATTAAAACACTCTTTTACATTTGCCCATCATTTGTGCTATTAGTAATGCATTTCAAGATCACATGAGAATCTCCTTTGAGTTGTTACTCTGAATGATATCTTTTTCTGTAAATAGAAATGAATATCTTATTAGTCGTGGGTATTTTTTCTTAAGCTACTGTGGTGCCTTCTAGATGTTCGATAAAATGCCTGAACCAAGTGCAAAAATTTAATACTGATTTTTAAAATTGTAGCTTTTTAGATACTTTGGTAACTCTGATATGTCGATGTGTAAGTGGAGGTATGATGTGTAAGTGGAGGTATGAGTGCGTGAGTGTTTTAAATTTTTGTATTCTTAAACCGTATTATGTTGTGAATGTCTCATAGGTCTTTTAGCATTGAAGTCGATCAATGCCGATAAATACCTTAAAAAGATAGGCCTAGGCAAGGAGGATCATCATTTCTGGAAGCAAGTAGGCAAGGGATTGTTATGCACATATGCATTGTTTGGTGCTGCATGGTTGTACAACGAGACATCGCCTCTTGGTTGGTGGACACTTAAGCCCAAACCCAAGGAAGAAAAAGAGTTAGCCCATTTGTATGAACGTCGTGAATTTCCATATCCGGGTGATGCTGAGGCAATGGAGGAGTTTATTTCAAAGGGAGGGATGATTGGGACAACTATCGGGAAAGGTACACTTGAAGCTGATCGAGATTCGGTTAATTTTCAGAAGCAGTTGCAGGACAAGAAGTTTGAGAATGAAGCTTTTAAGATGTGGGTGAGGATGAGGAGTGAAGTTGTGGCAGACCTTCAGAGTAAAGGGTTTGAAATTGAGTGATTGTTCTAATACTTCTGTGAAAGTAAAAAATGAAAATGTGCGGTGTGTGTCGTCTGATGTAATGTTCTGGAGTTCAAGTTAAAATGGTTATTTTTCTTATGAAACTTGGTATCTATAGATTATTATCATCATCAAACATGCTTGATGCTGTGATAAAGTCTTGTTTTTAATTTCATATTTTTATTAGTCTTACAAGATAAAATATAATAGATGAATTGGTTAACAAATAATACGAGAATAAGCAGCGGTGGGTGGACATCAAAATTAGCACCGTAGAAATTAGCTTATTTAGAGAGCAATTGAATTCACTTACTGATTTGTGAGATTCCAGTAAATACCAAGTCCAACAAAGCCAAGATCAGAATCTAAGTTTTAAGCTAGACGGTATTTTAGTGTTAACATTGAAATTCGTAGAAATGTTCTTACTTTGAGTTTGTTTTAATATATTTCCTCTGATTCTATTTTGATTCCAGGTCCTGCAAAGGGCAAAGGTCCTGCAGGTACGCAGTGTTCTAAAGGTTTCTATTCAAACGGTAAAAAATGGGGTTTTGATAGATCTGTAGGACTCGGGTTTGAAGATAAAGTTGACGTTGATAGGAAAGGTAACATCTGAGATACAAATTGCAGGGATTGATAATGATGATGACTTTGTCATGACCTCGTGTAAGCCCAATGAGCCCAATAACTTAATCAAGTATTCAAGACAGAAGCGTAAGGGCCCAAAAGACAATTTAATGTTGGAAGTCAGCAAGAGCAGTCCAGGGGCAAAAGAGTAAAAGTCATAAAAGAATGAGAGAGGAGACAAAAATGGGAAGGCTGGAGATTAGGGTTGTTTTTTTATGTTGAGTATTGTGTATTTGTTACTTCTTAGTTTGGTGGAGAGTCATGGCCTCTCGAACGTCCAGTTTATCCATTTACTTGTCTTAAATTAAACAGTGTGAGAAGATTAATGTTATTTAATCAGTAGCTTGAGTTCTTGCTTTACTAAGTTCCTGTGAGTTCATTACAAAGTGGTATCAGAGCATCCTTCAAATGGGACATCCGACGGTAACGCAAAGGGTGGAACAACTGGAGAAGAAGGCGATGACGGTTGAAGGAACGATGGTGGACATGGTTTCGAAAGGGGTTGAGCGAGCGATGGAGGCGATGAGACATTCTTTGACTGAATTAATCATGGAGAGTCAATCAGAGGCCACGAAGAAGATGGGGGTTGAATTGGAGGCTATGTCGGTGAGGCTGGAGGGACGAATAAGTCGAGGTCGAGAGTATCAAGAGACATTGATTAACACAATGAGAAACGAGCAAATCAAATTTCAGACGGAGGTTAAGTCAACGTTGACAGAGCTCCAAGCAACTCACAAGGGAGAAGGCAGCGTAAATCACCTAGGTAAGACTCTACCTGGAATAATCCCTAATTATTTTAGTCATGAAGATCTGGGTAAAGGGTTTACTAGTGGGTTGCAAATAGGTGAGGCTGGTGAATTGGGGAAAGGAATGAGAGGTGGTATGAGAGATAGTTTTGGAGCAGGAGGATCAGGTGGTGGACCGGGTAGTTGGCGTTACCGTAAATTAGATATGCCGGTGTTTGACGGGGATGACCCGGACGGGTGGATTTTAAGAGTAGAAAGGTATTTTGCTTTCTATCATATGACAGAAGAGGAAATGCTTGAGGCGGTAGGGGTAGCTATGGATGGAGATGCTTTGAGGTGGTTTCAATGGGAAAACAAGAGGAGGCCTATTCGGCGTTGGGTTGATTTAAAAAAAAAATTGTTAAGACAGTTTCGTTCGGTCAGTGGGGGATCTCTCTACGAGTAGTGGCTCTCTACCACCCAAACTACGACGGTGGGGGAGTACCGTCGTCGTTTTATAGAAACGACATCCCCATTGGATAGAGTTTCGGAGGATGTGTTATTGGGGCAATTTATACATGGGCTAAAAGAGGAGATTAAAGTAGAAGTGCGGATGTTGAGCCCTATTAATCTGGAACAGGCCATGGAGCTCGCTATTAGGGTGGAAGAAAAATAGAGGGTGGATAACTATAGGAAACCAGGGTTGGGATCGATAAAAATAGGGGCATACTCATCCTATAGTAGGACTACAACATCTGTGGCTCCTTATGCTTTTGGACCTGCCAACAGCCACCCCCGTACGAGAAGCTGGGGATCAAATTCTGCGGAATCACAAGCTTCGGTGATATCCCTCAAATCAGTGTCCTCTATCAGCAAAACAGTGGGAGAAGTGAGGAGATTAACGGAGAAGGAATTGCAAGACAAACGGGCGAAAGGGTTGTGTTATCGATGCGATGACAAATGGGTAATTGGACACAAATGCAAGAAAAGGGAGTTAAGTGTGTTATTAATGGAAGAAGATGATGAGGAAGTAGATGGGTTCGGGACAGAAACTCCACTGTCTCCTACGGAAGAGCTGAACACGGAAGTGTCATTGAATTCGGTTATCGGGCTCTCAAATCCAAAAACTATGAAGCTTAAGGGATTAATTGGCGATACGGAAGTGGTGGTGATGGTTGACCCAGGTGCAACCCACAATTTCCTTTCATTAGATGTTATCAAGGCTGTGGGCTTAACAATTACACCTGCTGGAAGTTTTGGGGTATCCTTAGGAAACGGAGATGCAGTACGAGGAGAAGGGGTGTGCAGGGCAGTACGTCTTCACCTTGAAGGAGGCTTAGAGTTGGAAGAAGACTTCTTACCGCTGGAATTGGGCAGTTCAGATGTTATTTTGGGTGTGCAGTGGTTGGAAAAATTGGGAGTAGTTCTAACCAACTGGAAAACACAAGTAATGAAGTTCGAAGTGGCTGGTGAACCTGTGACTTTAGTGGGAGATCCTACATTGGTGAAGGCAGACATCTCACTTAAGGCGATGCGGAGGGCGTTGAGAAAAGGAGCAGGGGGTTTTTGGGTGGAGTGTAATAAAATGGAGGGTCAAGGGGATCGAGAATAGTTGAAATTGAGCGAGGACAGCCACATTCCAACCTACTTGAAATCTACAATTAACCTCTACAAGAAGGTATTCGAAGCTCCAAGTGGACTGCCCCCGAAAAGGAACCATGAGCATGCCATTATCTTGAAAGATGGGAGCAACCCGGTAGGGGTGAGACCCTATCGATACCCGCAAATTCAAAAGAATGAAATTGAACGATTGATTGCAGAAATGTTGGCAGCGGGTATTATAAAACCGTCATCCAGCCCCTACTCAAGCCCCGTCTTATTGGTTAAGAAGAAAGATGGGTCGTGGCGATTTTGTGTGGATTACCGTGCCCTAAATAAGGAGACAATCCCGGATAAATACCCAATTCCGGTGATAGATGAATTATTAGACGAGCTTAATGGTGCTAAGGTCTTCTCCAAGTTGGATTTGAAAGCGGGGTATCACCAAATTTTGGTCAGACCTGAGGACACCCACAAGACGGCATTCCGCACTCACGACGGACATTAGAGTTCTTAGTTATGCCTTTTGGGTTGACAAACGCCCCCGCTACCTTTCAATCCTTGATGAACGATGTCTTTCGACCTTTTTTGAGAAGGTTTGTCTTGGTATTTTTTGACGACATTTTGATCTATAGTAGTGGCGAAGAAGAACACCAGGAACATCTACAACTGGTATTAGACAAGCTGGCAGAAAATTCGCTGTTTGCAAACTTAAAAAAATGTGAATTCGGGCGAACCACCATTGGGTATTTGGGTCATACAATCTCTGATCAAGGTGTAGGGATGGACCAGGACAAAGTAAAAGCAATGCTTGATTGGCCACAACCTCAGAACTTACGAGAGCTTCGGGGATTTCTTGGGCTTACCGGTTATTATCGAAAATTTGTGGCTAGGTACGCACAAATTGCACAACCCCTTACTGAACAGCTGAGAAAAGACAATTTTGGTTGGTCTAAAGAAGCTACTGATGCTTTTGAAAAGCTTAAGAAAACCATGACTATTTCGCCTGTTCTTGTACTTCCGAATTTCCAGCAGCCCTTCGTGATTGAGTCTGATGCGTCGAGATATGGGGTTGGCGCTGTGCTGATGCAAGAGGGGCGACCTGTTGCCTATTTTAGTAAGTTGTTGGGTCCCAGAGCACAGCAAAAGTCTATCTACGAGAAGGAACTTATAGCCATTTTCTTGGTTGTCCATAAATGGCGACATTATCTACTCGGACGCCATTTTGTAGTACGCTCAGATCAGCAAAGCTTACGACACATCACCCAACAAAGGGAGGTTAATATGGAGTATCAAAAATGGCTTACAAAATTGTTGGGGTTTGATTTTGAGGTGCAATTTAAACCCGGGGTAGCTAACAAGGTAGCGGACGCACTTTCACGAAAACATGTAGGTGGCACGGCTCTCAACTCCCTTATAACCAGTTCAACAATTAATTGGCAGCAACTAGAAGAAGTGGTTCGAAATGATCAAGAATTACAATTGATTATAGCTGGATTGAAAGGGGCAGACACGTCTCAAGGTGGGTTTCATGCAGTCAACAATAAACTAATGTACAAAGGAATGTATGTGTTGCCCCAAACATCGAGTTTAAAGCAGACATTGTTGAAAGAGTACCATGACTCAGTAATTGGCGGGCACTCTGGAGAGTTGAAAACCTATTTACGTATGACCAAGGAATGGTATTGGAAGGGAATGCGTAGGGACATTACAAATTATGTGCAACAATGTCAAGTTTGCCAACAACAGAAGTACTCACAACAACCTCCCGCGGGCCTTTTACAGCCACTCCCAATTCCGATTTTGGTATGGGAAGACATTTCCCTAGATTTTGTTGAGGGCTTACCACTGTCCAGGGGTGTGAATGCCATCATTGTGGTAGTGGATCGACTCTCAAAATATGTTCACTTCGTGGGACTAAAACACCCGTTTGATGCCTTCACTGTCGCTGCTGTTTTTGTTTGAGAAATTGTACGACTTCACGGGTTTCCAGCTACAATAGTTTCTGACCGTGATCGAATATTTTTGAGCACCTTTTGGAGGGAGTTATTCAAATTGCAAGGTACAGAGTTGAGGTGAAACACATCGTATCACCCGCAGACCGACGGTCAAACGGAGATAGTTAATAAAGGATTAGAAATGTATTTACGGTGTTTTGTGGGGTCGAAACCTAAAACATGGGCTGATTGGTTGGCTTGGGCTGAGTACTCATACAATACTTCCCCTAATACCTCAACAAAACTCAGTCCCTTTAAGATTCTATATGGGTGTGACCCTCCTCACCTATTGAGGCTTGGTCAAGGGCAAACGGCTGTCAACAGCCTAGATGAACTTTTGCAGGAAAGGGATGCCATATTGGAAGAGTTACATTTCAACTTGATGAAAGCTCAACAAATCATGAAGCGAGCAGCGGATGTGAAGCGTAGGGACGAAAGTTATGGGGTAAATGACATGGTCTTTCTCAAGTTACAGCCCTATCGTCAACGTACTATTGCAAGGAAGCCCTTTGAAAAACTAGCTCCTCGATTTTATGGACCTTTCAAGATCATCGAACGCATTGGCAAGGTGGCATACAGATTGGACCTGCCTGCTGAAAGCAAGATTCACCCGGTGTTTCACGTTTCGCAGCTAAAATGTTCAGTGGGCATCACCACCGTGACCCCTGTGATACCTCCACAACTTAATTCGGAGATGGAAATGGTTGTCGAACCAGCTGAGTTGCTGGAGGTCAGGAAAGTACAAGATGGAAGCTGCATTCGACTAGAAGCTCTTATCAAGTGGAAGCACTTACCAGATTATGAAGCAACTTGGGAGGATGTTTTTACAATCCAACAGCGTTTTCCTGGTTTCCACCTTTGAGGACAAGGTGAATCTTTGGGCCCGGGGTAATGTCATGACCTCATGTAAGCCCAATGAGCCCAATAACTTAATCAAGTAT
This sequence comes from Apium graveolens, assembly GCF_009905375.1. Classification (NCBI taxonomy): domain Eukaryota; kingdom Viridiplantae; phylum Streptophyta; class Magnoliopsida; order Apiales; family Apiaceae; genus Apium; species Apium graveolens. The sequence continues at coordinate 231,447,375 of NC_133656.1, read as the reverse complement.
TCAAGACAGAAGCGTAAGGGCCCAAAAGACAATTTAATGTTGGAAGTCAGCAAGAGCAGTCCAGGGGCAAAAGAGTAAAAGTCATAAAAGAATGAGAGAGGAGACAAAAAGGGGAAGGCCGGAGATTAGGGTTGTTTTTTATGTTGAGTATTGTGTATTTGTTACTTCTTAGTTTGGTGGAGAGTCATGGCCTCTCGAACGTCCAGTTTATCCATTTACTTGTCTTAAATTAAACAGTGTGAGAAGATTAATGTTATTTAATCAGTAGCTCGAGTTCTTGCTTTACTAAGTTCATGTGAGTTCATTACAGACTTCTCTAGTATTGAATTGCTTGTTGCAGGCTGCAGCTGCTTGCAGTTAACAATGATGTTAAGTTCAAGGAGACTTTTGGTGTTGATTTCCCTAATTCAACCATACCTCTCAAGGAAAGTATTGCATCTTCAGGAACAAGCCACTTCTCTGACAAAGACATGGTAAATGAAGATGATATGGGGGAATCTGCTGTTAATGAAATTGCTGCAGTTAGTAAGAATGAGAATGGAGTTGTAGTCATAAACCGTGTTCATTGGGACCAGAACACTGTAATGGAAGCATGGGAAGAGCCGGATGATGTTACACCTGTTAATAGTCAGATAAATTGCTCAGAAATTGCCCCTGGTGGTAGTCATGTTGAAAAACTTAGTGTCGAAGTTTCTTTAATTCATAGCAATCTGAAAGATGTTCGGGGTGATGCTGGAAGATTAGAACAGTCGGTAATGTGCAAAGAAGTTCCATTAAATGTTGAAGGCAGTAAAGAACTTGTAGCTAAAAGTTCTTGCTTCCTAGAGAATGCACTGAAAATATGTTCTTTTGTCGAGCGGACTGGCATTGAGAAACATCATGTTACCGCAAGTGAACGAGTAGAAGAAGCCTTGTATATTGCTGTTATTGATACAATGGCTTCTAATTTTGTTACTACAACAGAAGCTTCTGGTAATAATTTATGCACAAAATTACAGCAAATGCAAGCATTCATGTTTTTGAGGAAAAGATGCATGTTTCTAATAGTGAGCTTGAGCAAGTTGGAGAAGTGTCGTGCGGAACTTCAGTTGATGAGAACAAGAAATTTTTATTAGAAGGTTTTCAGGTTGGGGAACTTGAAATATTCACTCATAATTTGCCACCTTCAAATAATATTGATCATATTAATGACACTCAATTTAAAGACTGCAATGTTTTCGAGAATACGCATGGGTCACCTGAGAGCAAGACTTCTCCAAGACAGGTGATAAGCACGGTTACGTATAAGACATCAGATGTTAATTCGACGGGTGAGTTGGATAGAGCTGGTCATTTCCATCCTTCTCCCAAAGGCGAAGCCTTATCTGCTTCAAGCACTTCTGTTGTAGTCGGCGAGGTGAAGATTCCAGCTGATAAAACATCTGCAGTTGAAAATAATGCGAGTGATGTTGCATTCAGTTTGCACCATCTCCAAGGGCTCGTCACTTATTGCTGTCAAGAAACTCAAAGGTAGTTGTCAATTTATGGTATGTTTTATTAGCACTACTGCAGCTATAAATATGTACTTATTATGAATTACTGTTTCTCTTTATCTTTCAGCTGGCAAGTCCATTGAAAGAACTGATAATAAAAGAGATTTCGGAGATGAAGATTGAAGATCAATATCCTGATTCTGTATTTCCCAGTCAAAACAACTCAACAGCTCTTGGAACTCCACACTAGCGAAACCCGTATATCCACCACCAACAGGAGACCTTTCTTGCAAGTCCAATCTCACAAATGCGATATATGGAGAGTCCAAAATTCAGCTTAAAGGAGAGTCATTAAACTAGTTTGTCTTATCTTGTGCTTTGGATGTTTAAGTGACCTAATGTTGTTTGTTTTCCTTGTTAGTTCAATCAAATTTGGTCCTCTATGATCTGTGTGATTTGACTTCTTCACACAGATTAATGTAGGGAAATTACTGGCATTCTAAATATGCAAGTCAATTATCATGATTTTGGATGTTTGGAAAGGGGAGGTTTTTGCATCTAAACATAACTTGTTGATAACCAAATTTATATCGTTTTAACATATATATGTTTGATACTATGCTCCCGACTTCTATACCGGCATGAAAGCAAATGAAAGGTAGGAAGATGTAGCAAGTGATTTTTACTCTGTGTTTTCAAGTTTCTAGTAGGAAAGTAAGTAGACATACGTTGAAATGTGTTTCTTGTGTTCTTCCGGCCATTTGATCTTTTAGTTCTCTCTACAGGGTGAACTGTACAATATGCTGCTTCTTGACCAATCATTGGGTGAGTGACCAAAATACCACCATTTGGGAGATTTGCCCAAAATATCCACATGCGGGAAAAGTGTCCAAAATACCGACGAAATACGCATTATCATCTTGCGTATTCTGATTTTCAAATTTTTTACAAAGAATACGCATGTCAGACATGCGTATTCACTGTCAGAATACGCATGTCAGACATGCGTATTCTTTGTAAAAAATTTAAAAAATTTGAAAATCATAATACGCATCTCTCAAATGCGCATTTCGTCGATATTTTGGGCACTTTTCCCGTCGGTGGCTATTTTGGACAGTTTAAACTGGAAAGTGGTATATTTTGGGCATTTTTTCCCAATCATTTGGGTCAAATAGTTATTTTTCTTCTTTTTCTAGGTAACACATTTTCCTCGGAAAATTCCTAGAGAAGGTAGTGATACTGTGGTAGCATTAGCATATGAACCCAACTTGTTAGTGTTAATATTTTATAACATTAGCCGGTATTATTTTAATTATTTTACATAATTTATTTATATATGTTTTTATTATAATATTTTAGTAATAGTAAATGTAAAGATGATTAACCTGTTTGGATTTTTTAAAAAAAAATCTTATGTGTGTAACAGCTTCAAATATTAATTTTAAATCAAAACTTATATTAATTGTAATTTATGGATCTGAAATTCTATTACAAACATTACTATTACAAAAGCACAGTTAAGAACTACCCAAAAATTTATCGACCCCCATGCTAATTACTTGAACACCAATACTATCCAACTTGATCGAGGGGTGACAAAATCAGATACGATCCGAAACCCGACACGAACTCAACCCGCAAAAGTATGAATTGGTATTGGGTTTTTTGTCTTTTGGATCGATTTCGGGTTGGGTAAAAATTTACTGTAAAAAATCGGGTCATTTTCAGATTTACCCGAAATACCCGAACCCTACCTGTTTATTCAAATAATTAATATGTATATTCATGTCTGGTTATATTTTATAAAATATTTGTAACATTATATTTTGTTACATTTCTAATTTCTATGTTAAATTGGCATAACATTTATTTTTGTAAATTAAAACTTGTTAATTTTATTTTTATTGGTTTAATCTAAATTTCTGGTAATTTCGAGTCAAACAAGTAAGTTTCGTGTTACCCAGGTACCTATCAGATCGAATTTGTGTCACATTTTGAACCCGTTGTGGGTCGGGTTTGGGTTAGACTAAAAAAATCAGGTACATCCAACCCGGTGTTAGTGTTTGGCCCTAGAGACAACACTATGATGTTTAAGTTTAAGACATTTGGATTATTAATGTTTATGTTCTATCGATTATTCCCTTTATAATTTATTAATTCTTAATTTACTGCGATATAAATGTTAGATTAATAAATGTCCTTGGAATATGATATGCAATTCTATATCTCTAAGTACGTGACTTAAAAATGAGATTTTGAGAATAGTATCAATATTCCTAAAGGTCCCTAGTCGAGTATTATTATTAAGGGACAATAACAATGCATTAAGACTGGTGTGTTTGTTGACTGATGATCACATCTCATTGATCATAGGTATGATGATACTAAAGTAAAAAACACAAACATATGTACATGTACATGGTGCTGGACAGACCCAATGTGATATTCTACATGTCTGTTGTGTCATAAGTAATTCTCACAGTGATAATGATGTAATGGTCCTTAGAATTGAAGTCATTATATTTCTATACGAGAATTAATATACATTGATTCCATTAACCGGATAATGATAAAAGTTGACATTTGGTATATTATGAATCGTATGAGAAATATGAATGATCTCAATGTGATTTAACCCTCCTATTATATGAGTGATATTATTGGCATCTTGTGTGAGCTAGACTATGAAATGCGTGGTCACGCTCAAATGTTGATTTGATATGATAGTATACTCATTGATCAAGGAAACTTGGATTAAATTATGATGAGAATGACACATTGCATGCCTCTAGTTTAATCTATAATATTTGGTTAAAAGGATTATATTACATTGTACATTATTCACGAAAGGTTTAATCGATCACCGATGCAATTATTATTACTTGGGTAGCAATGATGTATTACTAGATGCCGCTCATTGTTTACGATTTTAAATTAGATTTAAAATTCGTTGTCGATGTAATAATAACCTATAGGGTCACACACAAAGAATGCTTGAAGGATTATTTAATTTAAATTGGATTTAAATTAAATTAAAGTAATTTGAATTATTTATAATATTAATTAAGTTTGACTTAATTAATTAGATAAATAATGATATTCAAATTTACTAATATTAATTATGAAATTTATTTGTTAAATAATTAAGTGAGACTTAATTATAATACAAATAGGAATTTCGAATTAATAATAACTCCTAATTAGTTAAGAGTTATGATTAGTTTTTCTATTCTCTATATGATATCTCTTATGTGACTGATTTTTTCGTGTGTAAGACTTTTACTAAAACCCTAGCCACCAAGAGAGAAGATGGAGAGAGTAAAAAGAAACGAGTTTGTGCTAGTACACATCCAATCCTTGAGTTCAAGCATTCGTGTGGATACCGATAAAGCGTAGATCGCGAGAGCGGGATGCGTGGTGATTGAACAAGCTTTGGATCTTCATTAGTCAACCAATTGGTAAAACTTCTTAAGGTAAACAATATGATCTACGAATTAAATATATGGTTTTCGCATGGATCCTGAGGTGGGTTTCGAAAATTCTGATTTTTTACATTTTAATTACTGTTTCCGTTGCGTTTATGTGCTCGAAACCCTTCAATGACATCGGAGTTACTTGCGAAAAGTGTTTAATTCGTTTATGTGTTTACTGGTTTTATGATGATAACATGTATACAATATTCCATGACGGTTATGTATGCGATTTTGTATGTTTTACATGTTATGTTTATATATGCATATGTATATATATGTTTTGAATATATGATATTAATGAGAGTTATATACTCATATGATGATTATATAATATGTATATATACTCATATATACATGTTTTGTGTTTATTCTTATTATATGAATCGTATTTGATACGATTCAGAATCAGATGCAGCAGATTTGCTGAAATCCGTGTCTGGTGTCCGATTTTGGCAAACGAATATGCTATTTCATATGACATCGAGCGTCTGAACAAAACATATAGCTAAAGTTATCATCGACTGATCTGTAAGGCGTTTGACATCGTTTAGGCCCTATAATCTGCAATTTAATGTTATCAGATTTAATTTCAAATTTTCTGATTTTTTCAATATTTGGTTTTTATGATTAGATCATGATGGGTATGATATGTTAAGATCAGACTATGTGTTTTAACATGTTATTTTGTGTTAATTGAGCATGGCGGATGATTATGGCTTATGACCTTAGGTTAATGGTTTTGGTTTTTCAAATATGGCTTGCATGTCGTTTAATCTTGTAATTATTAAATCTCGAATGTAACTCGAGTTCTTCTCGTAAGTTCATTAGATTGGTTTTTATATTTCATTCTTGTAATATACATGAAGATTTGAAGATTAGGGTAGGGTAAACTCACATGGAGGCCATCCAAGGAAGCAATACAAGAAATAAGATATGTAATAGTTAGTTTGTATTTATTTTTCACCTTAGATTGACCTAGATCTTTGTCATTATCTTGATGAAGATCACATAGGATAAAGCCATAACCAACCACGTTTATTTATTGCATTTTACATATATAGAGCATATGATGAATGTATGTGTAAAGTAGTTTATTAAGATGCATGCTTAATTAGATTAAGGATGTATGTACACCCATGCCATGCTTGCTAAACAAGATAAAATCTTTTATCTGTAATGATTCAAGATTTTAAAATGAACAAACGATTATGAGATTCTCGTGTTTATTAAACACGGAATAAAATACAAATTTTCTTTGTTTCTGACATGGGGCAATTTTGTCAAAAGCGAGTTCATTGAACTTGTAAGGTTATGGGTTTAAGCGAGACCGTTGTGACTCCCTCACTACCTGGAAATCAAACCATTGACGAATATTTGTTTAAAGTATTTTATTCAAGGAAAAATTGGGAATCTCTTTATGATGGGATCATGATCGTTTTAAAATTAACAAAACCCTAAAGTTAATATTAAGTTGATCAGATGGATTCCAATGAGTCCAATGCGTTAACCCCTAGATCGACCAGGAGTGGGTTCGCCAAAGCGAAGTACTCTTATCTATCGTGGGAGATGTGTTGAAGTATATTGATACTTTTTGACTATTGGGTTTGACTTAACTAAGTTATCACAATAGGATTGTGAAATTGACTCGTATAATATGCACAATTTTTCATTTTCTCATTGTGCGTCCACGTTGCAACAAACTTGTTTATTAGGCTGTAAAACAATGTTTCATGTTACATCTCTCCGAATAAAAATTTCCTCTCTTATAAGGAAGGAGTGATCTCTTTTATGTAGGTTTCTTTTTTGTATATTTGGAAGTTGATTTGCCAGCTCTTTTTTCCGTCGAAAAAATATTAGGACCATACGATATAAAAGAATTTAAATCACTAGTATAAAATTGGAAGTTTGATATTAAAATAAGTACTTCCTCAGTCCCTTTTAATTATCGTCTATGTGAGAGTGTCCGACAAATATTTTAAGATGAAAGAAAGTATAGTTTTTTATTGGATAAAAATAGAATGTTTAAATTTTTATTCAGAAAAATATGTTTTTAAAAAAAAATTAAGAACTATACTTTATTTTCATCTTAAAATACGTGACAAACATTATTTCAGAAACGATAACAATTGGAGGGGACGAATGGAGTAATAAGTAAGATAAAATGACACAATTCAACAAATTTTTCAATACAATTATACTTCTGAGAATATTTGAAAGATGTTATAATTTTCATGATTAAATATGATTGTAATAGTATGTGTCATAAAAAAGGATTTTAATTACGTTATTTTTATATTTACAAAATCCTAGTTGAAATTTGATATGCTTTGGAATAGTAGGCGGAGTCAGCATAGGCCGTTGATGTACAGGGAGTGTTGACCTAGGGCATCCAGGGGTTACAATTGTCAATATCACAAAAACTAGAGGGTAGTATAGTCAAAACATCCACCATAAATACGTGGTGATGGGCAGCTCTTGTGAGCTATATCTCTTTGTTTTTTATATATAAAAACACTCAGCCTCCAGAAAAACATAGATGAGGAAGAAGATTAACAAAAGAAGATTATAAAGCAATCAATCTCCACCACTGCATTGGAGATAATCCTATCTCCTATCTGTATCTATAGGCGTATGTATATGACTAGTGGATTTTCGCTTTGTTTGTGTTTTTCAAGATTGAATTAGTTTCGAGATCTCTGATCTGGTTTATAGATCTGGAGGTATTGTGTGTTTGTTGAAGAATTTGTGTTGATTTCTACGGTGTCTGATCGTCGTGCGGTGCGATTTGTGATTCGGAAACACACAGGTATTGAAAAAAGTTCTGTAAATTATATATTACTGGTTTTGTTTTTCTTCGATTGAAGTCGAAGATGATGATTGCTTTAATCCGATCGGTCATTTACTCAACAACTACTTTGTGACCGTCTCTAGACTGCTTCGGCTTTTATAAAGATCTGGAGTTCATCTGCGAGTAGTTTTTGTGTGTGGAAACCTTAGATCTGGAGTTGAGCTTGATGGATGCACATTCTTTTATTGATTTTCTCAACTTGTTGATATATGATTGCTGTTTACAGCTCATGAATCAACTTTGACCTCACTGAATGAGTGAGGAGGAATTAGGGTTTCCATGTGGATGAAGTGGAATTAGGGTTTCCGGATTGTTAAATCCGAAGATGAACTTCACATAGGGACTTCATATTATTGAGTTTATTGCAAAAAAAACTACATCTACCTTTCTGGGATGCTTTAAAAAGCTATATTCAAGTTATCAGATTCTTAAAGTGTTTTTTGAGAAAAAAAATATTATGATGAAGACGATCTCATCTACTCATTGATACTTGGAGTCTTTTGCAAGAGAATTATTGTGCGAAAAATGTATTCCTTCTCCGTGAGAAATAAAAAATAAATAATCTATGAAAATTAGATTAGAATTCTCATTTGTAGATGATTTTGTAGTAGATTTACGGGGATTGTAGGTATTTACTCTTCTCGGGAGTCTTGTTAACTCGATCTGGATGACATGCACATATTAATGCCTACTTGGTTTTGCTGCTTTTTGGCTCGTTTAATGTTATGTGGAGTAGTTTCACAGAAGCATGTGTTGTTCTTTAATTAGGTTTGTTTATCTCATTTATAATCAAGGTAAATAAAATCTCCAGGCACATTTGACTGGATTTATTCAACTTCTAGATGTCACTTTACATAATGTCTGTGTAAATCTATTGATGTGTTTACATGTCAGATTTTCTGATTAAGTTTTGTTCAATTGCAGTCCATCTAAGAATTGTGTTGTGGCTTTCACTATTTGGTGTACTGACCACTGGAAGGGTGATCAATGTGGTGCTTTTATACATGGTGATTCTTTAGATTACTTTTATAATGTTTCTAGAATAATCTCAATATCTATTCCTGTATGGTTCTCGCTGATCCAGTATTTAACTAGTTACTAGAATCAGCATATTTCTTGCGAAATTTGGGCAAGGGTACTTAAACATTTTTAACACGAGCAGAAGATGTCAACCTATGATAGAATGTGAGCCAACTAAATTCTTACCATTTTTGGTATGCATTCAGGATGAGTAAAATTGTTGTTTACAGTATAATTTGTTATATGTGCTGCTGGCACCGTGCAGTACGGTCTTGGGTATTGAGTCTATATTGTACTGACTTGTATCGATCTGTTTAACTTGTCCGGAGACTATTATTATCACATTATATTGGTATAAGTTTTGATATGCGTAATTAGCATGTCTAACACAATGTAAATAACCCCTATTATTATTGTGCAGACTCGAATTTGCAGTTGCTCTGGGGGGTCAGCATCAATGTTGGAGATAAGTAGAAAGGGAAAGCAATTAAAAAAGGCAGATTGTGGTACTTGTGGCGGTAGACCATTGAGTGATGGCATAAAATCTGAATCTGCAAGCATGCTTAGTACAGTCGATTTGGAACTTAGTAGCTTTATCAATCCTGATCTGACATGGAAAAAGGTTAAGAAAGGCTGTAGGACTACAACTAGGCGATCTAGGAAGTTGGATAATCAAAAATTGAATATTGGTGCCGAATCAGGCAAGAAGAGCAACAAAAGGGATCATGACTCGTCTGTGTCTGAATCTGAAAAAGTATGATTTTTTCCCCTCAGGTTTATATTCATCGTTTCATGTATCACATTATTTTTTTTAATCATATTTTCCTGTCTTATATTCTCATCATCATCATAATCATCATCATCATATTTCTCATAACATTCTTTCTTCCAAACGGCAGCTTGGTGTTGCTGTTCTGGGCAGACGCTTTGCTGAGAAAATAGTGGATGTTCCAATTAAGAAAAGGAGATTTTCGGTTAGGCCTCCATCACCTCCACCGCAGACCCCGTCTCCAGATCATGAAGGCTCTCTGTCCCCTCAGCCGCAGACTCCCTCTCCACACCCTACAGAGCCTGAGCAACTTGTAGATATCAGACTTGCTGCAGGTACACAGTGTTCTAAAGGTTTCTTTTCAAACTGTAAAAAATGGGGTTTTCATAGATCTGTAGGACTCAAGTTCGAAGATAAAGTTGACGTTGATAGGAAAGGTAACATATCTGAGATACTAATTGCAGGGATTGATAATGATGATGACTTCTCTGGTATTGAATTGCTTGCTGCAGCTGCTTGCAGTAGCAGCATTGACAATGATGTTAAGTTCAAGGAGACTTTTGCAGTGAAAGATTTTGCGAAGGCAGAAGGTGTTGATTTCCCTAATGCAACCATACCTCTTAAGGAAAGTATTGCATCTTCAGGAACAAGCCACTTCTCTGACAAAGACATGGTAAATGAAGATGATATGGGGGAATCTGCTGTTAATGAAATTGCCGCAGTTAGTAAGAATGAGAATGGAGGTGTAGTCATAAACCGTGCTCATTGGGACCTGAACACAGTAATGGAAGCTTGGGAAGAGCCGGATGATGTTACACCTGTTAATAGTCAGATAAATTGCTCAGAAATTGCCCCTGGTGGTACTCATGTTGAAAAACTTAATGTCGAAGTTTCTTTAGTTCATAGCAATCTAAAAGATGTTCGGGGTGATGCTGGAAGATTAGAAAAGTCGGTAATGTGCAAAGAAGTTCCAATAAATGTTGAAGGCAGTGAAGAACTTGCAGCCAAAAGATCTTGCTTCCTAGAGAAAGCACTGAAAATATGTTCTTCTGTCGAGCGGACTGGCATTGAGAAACAGCATGTTACCGCAAGTGAACGAGTAGAAGAAGCCTTGAATATTGCTGTTATTGATACAATGGCTTCTAATCTTGTTACTACAACAGAAGCTTCTGGTAATAATTTATGCACAAAATTACAGCAAACGGCAAGCATTCATGTTTTTGAGGAAAAGATGCATGTTTCTAATAGTGAGCTTGAGCAAGTGGGAGAAGTATCCTGTGGAACTTCAGTTGATGAGAACAAGAAATTTTTATTAGAAGGTTCTCAGGTTGGGGAACTTGAAATATTCACTTCTAATTTGCCACCTTTAAATAATATTGATCATCAGATTATTGACACTCAATTTAAAGACTGCAATGTTTCTGAGAATACGCATAGGTCACCCGAGAGCAAGACTTCTCCAAGACCGGTGATAAGCACGGTTACCTATAAAACATCAGATGTTAATTCAACGGGTGAGTTGGATAGAGCTGGTCATTTCCATCCTTCTCCCAAAGGCGAAGCCTTATCTGCTTCAAGCACTTCTGTTGTAGTCGGCGAGGTAAAGCTTCCAGCTGATAAAGCATCTGCAGTTGAAAATAATGCGAGTGATGTTGCTCTGCAACACAGGCCTATGGTGCGTACTGAAAAATCTGATAATTGTCCAATAAAGATTGATCAGGATAATAATGCAAGGGACTGTTATAATTTTAATGGCAAGAATGGTGAGAAGGTTAACCTGGATCACATATCAGAGTATGAGGCTGGTTATGATTCTTCATTTGAGGATGGAGAACTGAGGGAGCCAGGTGTATATACTTGGGAAGGAAATGATTTGGAGGGGGAAACTGAATATGTGGACTATGGGTCAGAATACGGGGACGGGGATGACTTTGAAACTGCCAACTCCAAGTCGGCAAATGCGGGTAATGGTCAGGATGGTTTCCAGAGTTCTAGAAAGGGAACTTCGTTGGGAAAAGATAAAGACATCGAGAAAGTTGATGCTGCTAGAAACAGATCAGCAATGGCCAGTGATTCTGCCAAGTCCTTTGACCAAAGTTTTAGCAGTAATGCTCTAAATGGAAGCCATTCAGCTTGCATGAAGACCAAAATTGGAGGGGACCAGTTTAATGAACATCATTTAGAATATAGAGTTGCAGATGGAAAGGTTTCCGGGTATGATGATAAAGGTTTATATGGAGAATTCGGGTCAAGGGAATTTAGGGGTAAGCTATCATCTTTCAATAAAGGGCCTTTATCTTATGATGCCGTGGAAAGGAAAAGTTCTCTAAGCGTACATCGGAACAGGTACTACTTAGGGGGGATATCCAATTTCATTTTGTATTTTAATTATTCTAATTCAAAGGGGTTTATGTATATTTGTACTGAATCTTGTTAATGCTAATTGTGTTTTGCTAGATTTGACAACTCTAATTACTCATATTCTCGAACTGAGAGGAGCTTTGATCCGGAAAAATCCATGGAGGGGGGGAGATTCTCGATGAAACCTCTTGGAAGTAGAAATGATACAGATGGAAGATGGGTTGATTCTCCAAATGGCTACCGAGACACACGAAACCGCTATCCACACAGTTATCGTGGTCCGGACAGTCATGCCTACTCCAGGACAAGAGATTTAATAACTACATCTGGTACCAAAATAGGTGGATTTAACCGCGATGATGGAAGGCGACCAATAAATTCAAATAATGGCCCTTACCGTCCTTACATGGAGCGGAGGTCACCTGATGATGGGGACGATTCTTATTTTGACGCACATGGATCACCACCAGTTCGAGATATTGGCCAAGATCGGAGCAGAGGCAGATCAGGACGATATGTTCAAGGGCTTAGGAGAGGACCTAGGGATGAGTACCCTGAAGATATACCAGATGACGCCTCTTTACGTCCTCGCAGGCAACCTTATTTTCCCAGGAGAGAACGAGGATTTTCTCCCAATTATGGTGGTGGCCAATTTTTTAGATCCCGTAGAAACTCTTGCTCAAGATCTCGAACGCGCTCTCCAGTTGCCTGGAATTCACAGAGAGAACGTAACATGAATACAAGGCGGCATAGTCCGGATTTCAGGTCTGATGCTAGAATGGAAAGAATAAGGTCTCCCTTTCAGAAAACCAGTTTTGGGGCTGATAATGATGAACTTTATGTTTCTCCACCAAGAAGTCGAGTGTCCCCCAATGGCAACCCCAGGTGGTTCAATGATGGGAACTATATGGATAACCATTTCAGAAACAGAAGGTCTCCTGTAAGATTGTTCAGTCAACGGAGCCAAAGATTGGATTCTGTCGGTTATTCTGGGAGGAAGTCGGACGGTATCTACCAACCCAATGAACGTCGTGGAAGATTTCAGCAGGCTTCCAGCACAGGAAGGGGACCTAATCGTGAAGGAAGCAATGATGAGAAAAGGAAACTTGATGACAGGCATGAGATAAACCATCGAGTAAGGCGTTATGATGCTAGTGGTGCTGTGAGGAGATTCCGGTATGATGCGGACAATAGTCTGGAGGCTCGTAATGTTCATAAAGATGATGGATTTAGGCGTGCTATTAAAAGAGATGCACCTAGGACTGGTGCTGGAGAAGAGAGAGCTCCAAGGTATAACAGTGATGTGATGTATGCCAGTGGTTCATCTGCTGGGCAGCGGGATTTTAACGAGGATGCTGCCATTGGGGAAGAATGACAGCTTGGCCATTGTATTTCTATGTCGTTTTCTTTCGCTTTAAAAGTGAATTAGCACTTAGATAGGAGTTTTGAAACCGATCTAAGGTGTTTTGGTTTTGGAAGGAAGCATTTATCTTTTATATTTCCTGCCTAATCCCAGCTGCCTCCACTCATGAAACTGGTGATTATGGTTTCTTTGCTTATTTTCTTTAGTTTGCATATTGTTGATTCTAGAGCTCTTCTTCCTTCTGTCTGAGCCATTTGTCATAGTTTTCTGTTGGCTAACACATCGGCATGATACAAAGACATAAAGTTCAATTAGTTTCAGCGAAACCAATTACTTTTTTTTGACCTACAGGTTCTCTGTTTAATAAAGCAATATTCTGATTTCACTGAATTTCGTCCAGATAATATAAGCCTAAAGTGATAGTTTATTTCTTTTGGAACAGCACATTCATGTTCTTTTGTTAGTGTCACATTAAAACTTAATTCATAATTGTCATTTATTTTATGTAACTGCCTCTTTAGGTAATGTTCTCTCTGAGGTATTGTAAGCAGTAGTATGTAATAAACCCTCATCGCATCCTTATCAAATGAAATTGCACAACTTTCTGACCTTTGTGGCTTGGCTTGTTGTTGGTAATATCAATTACTGTCTAGATAAATAGTTTTCAAATTATTTTCTTGGGTAGCAGAGGAGCTAGAGTAGATATTTCATATTTGTGCAGATTGGATATCTTGTTTACTCTGGACATGCTAGCTTTTGGCTCATATAATTCACGACAGTGTATATGTCACCATTGTCTGCATTACAGTTTTTTGAAGGATTGCTCTCAGTACTGCATGCCTCAAGAAAATTAACCTGGAATTGTCCTAAAGCCGAACGGTATGTTTTATTTATTTCTTCTTGCTGTTGTCATTGTAAAGCTTATTGAATCTCTTTAAGGTAAATTGAGGTAACAGATAAGTTTAACACATAGTGAACCAATATATAGCAGGGAGTTGCAGAAGTTGACACCAGCAACTGAATTAATTGCACTAGTGATTTAATTTACTTGCCGTGGATAGGTATTGTTTCATGGTAGTAATCTGTGGTTCTGCGATACAAGTCACAATATAATATTTTGAGCAATGTTCTTTGGTACAAGTAACACAATACTTTGAGCAACTATGTCATTGTCTGAGAATTTTCTGTTATCGTACAACAGTTGTTGCAAAATGTTATAGTATAGCTTACTCGTATATTTTTTTCCTTTACAGGTTTTTATAATTTTCAGGCAGACTCCAGTTCGTACAATTTGTTCCATGCAATATTCAGAGATTATGGTCCTTGTATCTATTCTTGCCAAATATCTTTTGTTAAAGTATACAACCTGTCCTAGCAAAAAGTAGTCTGGAAGGAGTGTTGTTTATCGAATGAGGAAGGAGGGTTAGGGCTGACGATTTTGGTCGCATGAAATCAAGCTGCTATTATTTTTAACTTGTGGAGGACTATTCTCAATATCTCTTTGGGTTCTATGGCTAAAAATTTCTTTCTAGGAAATAAGTCTTCTTGGAGTAAACCTACATGGTGTTGCCTAAAATTTTTTAGGAGCCAGACATCTAGCTGTTCAGAATGTGAATATTCAGTTGGTGCGGCAAGATCCTTGGCTAGATAGACCCGCCAATGTACAAGAGTTGGGTTACTCCGGCGCTAGTTAGTTCCGTTTTGACGTCTTACAGGTAGAATTTCCCTCCAGATCGTTTTTTGTTTTATAAATCCAAGGCATCTCTGTCTCAGTGTACATTAGCTATCAAGATTTGATTACCTGGGAATTGCATCAGGTCTGTTAAACTTCAAGATGTACGGTCTTCATCCCCCCTGTCTGGGCTTTTGTTCTCTGATTTCCTTTGGCCTACTCATAAGGTGCAAAAATGTAATTTTATGTTATGACCAACTCTGCAAGATAAACTCCCTGCGAAGTCCAGAATGTTATAATGTTGTACAGTTCTTTGTGCATTTTAGTCTCAGCTGCAGTTAAAACTTCTAATCCCTTCTTTTTTGAATGCCTATTTTATGCCGCGGTGTTCTTGAAAAATGGCTTCATTCCCGTATCAGTGACCGATTTTCTGTTTACTATTTGACGAACAGATGTCTTTTCTTTCTTAATAATGTCCTGAAATTTGAACTTCCTAAGTCGGTCCTTCCTGCTTCAGTATACTTATTAAGGTGGTCCCGTCAGGTATTGTTGTTGGTAGGGCTGCAAATGAGTTGAACCGAACCGAACGTTCGTGTTTCAACTCTTTAAAGATATCCCGAACTTGAACTTGAGCTTAAACTTTTATTGTGAGTCAAATTTTTTGTTCGTATATCGACTCATTAAATTTTTTGTTTTGACTGTGAGGACATGTACACATTATT